>NW_026294573.1:64498416-64593549 GCF_007827085.1 Peromyscus californicus insignis | reverse complement strand
AACAACAAATACTTACCTGGCAGGGGAGATACCATGATCACTAAGGTGGTTTTCCCCAGGGCGAGGCTTATCCATTGCACTCTGGATGTGCTGAACCCTGCAATTTCCCCAAATGCGGGAAACTCGACTGCATAATTTGTGGTAGTGGGGGACTGCGTTCGCACTCTCCCCTGAGAAAAAATTTAAAAAAATAAAAATAAAAAAACAAACAAACAAAACAACAACAAAAAAAGTAAGCCATAAAATGTCTGGAAGACCAAGGAAGTTCTGAATGCTTTTTTTATTAAAGATTTTGTTTTGTGTGCAATAGTATATTTATGCAGATGCCTTCTAAGGCCAGAAGAAGACATTGGATCTCTAGGAACTGAAGGTGCAGGTGGTTGTGAGCCGAAACACTAAGTAGGCTGAGGCAGAAGGATTGCTACAAGTTTGAGACCAGGCTGGGCTACATAATGAGTATTAAGCCACTCAGGCTACATAGCAAGACCCTGTCCCCCACAACTCCCATCCCCCCAAAAAATATTCTTATGATGATGATGATGATGTAAAAATAAAAAAGTGCCAGGTGGCAGTGGCACACGCCTTTAATCCCAGCACTCGAGAGGCAGAGCCAAGCCGATCTCTGTGAGTTCGAGGACAGCCTGGATTACAGAGCAAGATCCAGGACAGGCACCAAAACTACACAGAGAAACCCTGTCTCGAAAAACCAAAAAACAAACAAACAAACAAAAAACCGATCAAATAACTCCTTTCTTTTCGGTGTTACTCTAAGCAAATATCTGGTCTGCCCATTGTTATTCCACCCCCTACCCTTATGACTTCCTTCTAATCTGACCTCTTTTTTTGCCCTTTCCCTACAAAAAAGGCTCTTTTTACATTTCAAGCCTGTGAGTCACTTCCCCCCTCTTTCAAGTTGTGCAGTTTTCCTTCTGTTTTTATTTTCCGGTGAAAGACAGGTCCCAGGGTCTCAAACAGACTATCCTAACCCACAAAGCCTGCAACACACCAAATTTGTGCCTCATTCTACTTCACTTTCACCAGTGTGAGAACTTGGAGCAGTGGCCAAAACACCATTTAGAAGTGGAGGATTCACTAAAGTGGAATGAGGCATCCTGGGGATGGGCAGGTAAAGAGTCGGGGAACATTTCAGTCAGGAGTTGACTGGCCTGGGTATGGTGACCTAGTGAGTCCTCATCTCTGTCCATCTTAATCCTTAGACTCCAAGCACATTTCTTTATGGTCCCTGGACCACATTTTGCGGGGGGGGGGGGGGGGGGGGCGGGGGGGGGTTGTTTTTTTGCTGTTGTTGTTTTCGAGACAGGGTTTCTCTGTGTAGTTTTGGTGCCTGTCCCTGGATCTCTCTCTGTGGATCAGGCTGGCCTCGAACTCACAGAGATCCACTCGGTTCTGTCTCCCGAGTGCTGAGATTAAAGGCATGCACCACCACCGCCCGGCCCCCTGGACCACATCTTAATATAGGATTCCTTTGTGCCATTCTGTCTTTTTCAGTGGGAATTCTAAGAGCTTGGACAGATATCATCGCACACCCTCCTACCCCAGCAGGACCTCCTCACTGCTGCCTTTGGAATCTATAACTCAGAAGCCTTGCTTTGAGACTATACTTTGTTTGCCATTTTTTTTTATACAAAAGTTTGTTTGTGTGTCTTAAGATTTACTTTCTTTGTTTTATTGAGATAACTCTGGCTGGCCTGGAACTCCCTATGTAGACCAGGCTGAACTCAAACTCAGAGATCTTCTTATCTCTGCCTCCCCCAAGTGTTGGGATTAAAGGCATGAACTACCATGCCTGGCTACATAGTACTCTAATATTCCTTTTTGTTTGAGAGAAAAAAAAATTCATTTCCAGGGCTGGAGAGCCGGCTCATCAGTTAAGCACACCTGCTGCTCTTGCAGAGGATCAGAGTTCGGTCCCTTGCACCCAAGTGATGTGGTTTACAACAAAACCACCTGTAACTCCAGCTCTAGGAGATCCAAAGTCTCTTCTGGCCTCTTCAGGCATGTGTGCTTTGTACCCACATGCACATACCCACACATTGACATACACATAATTAAAATAACAATCTTTAAAAGTTCTTCTTAGCCAGGTGAGGTGTCCTGTAATCCCGGCATATAGGAGGTAGAGGCAGGAGCATCAAGAGTTCAAAACCACCCTGTCTCAAAAAAAAAAAAAAAAAAAAAAAAGATTTTTCCTTTATAATGTCTTGACACATAATAAAGCCCACTGAAGCGAGGGATCAGTAAATACTTGTCAAATTAAATTTTCGTTTGAGTGATGAAATTTTTTTCTAAGAATCATTCTACTGTTTCTCAGATGTGATTTGTTGTTGTTGTTCTGTCTTGAAACAGTCTTCCTATGTATCCCTGGCTGGTCTTAAACTCACTGTATAGCCCAAGTTGACATTGACCTGAATCCCGTCTTAACTTTAGAATGTTGGGATTACTGATATGACTGACGTGAACCACTATGCCTGGCTCTTAGATGCTCTTGTCATCTCCATCATCATCATCATCATCATTGAAGTAGAGCAAACAAATCTATTAAGAAAAAATGAGAAAGAACTCCGGAGAATAGGGGTGGCTTTAAGTTGCTTTTCTTTTTTTTTTTTCTTTTGAGACAAAGTCTCACTCTGTAGCCTAGACTGGCCTTACTTAAACTCACCATGGAGTCCAGGCTGACCTCAAACTTGCAGTAATCCTCGTGCTTCAGATTCCTGAGTATTAGGAATAGAGGCATGAGCCAAGCCCAGGAAAAGCCATCTTTACAAAACTGGTTCTCACGGTCTGAAGACCCCTGAGTCACCTCATCAGAGGCTATTTGCCTCCTCCTCCTGATCTACTGAGTCAGGAGTTCCAGAACCTCACAATAGTGGGGATCCTCGGTGGCATGGAATTATCACCACCATTTTTTTTTTTTTTTATAAAGCAACAGTCTCAGGAAAGTCGCCTGATCTGCCATAGTCTAATGACCCAGCAGCAACTTGGCCAAGGCTAGATCCCAGGCAGATGACCTGAGCTAGCTGCTTAATTGATTTTTGTTTTGGTTTCTTCACCTGTAAAAAGGAGATAACAATACTTCCTGGTCTAGATAAAAGTTATTTGGCTGTTCCTTTAATTCGTCTTTTAATTTCTCTGTAGGCTCCTGCTTTCTTTTCTTTTCTTTTCTTTTCTTTTTTTTTTTTTTTAAGGCAGCATCTCACTGTGTAGCCTAGGCTACTCTCAGATTCATTGTATAGTTTAAGTTAGCCCTCAACTGCTGATCCTCCACTCCACCTCCAGAATGCTGGGATTAGAGGGTGTGTGATCAGGATTACAGTTGCGTGACCGTGTGTGCTAAACTCTGGTGTAATAGGTAAAGATAAGGGACTGGCGAGGTGGCTTACTATGCCAGAAGGAGGTCCTGCATTGGGATCACATCACCTACATAAAAAGCCAGGTATGGCTGCCCAGCATTGGGAGGAGAAGGGCAAGATAGAAGAACCACTGGGGCTTGCTGGGCTCCAGCCTAGCTCCAGGTTTAGTGAGAGATCCTGTCTCAAAAGAATTAGGTGGAGAGTGACAGAACAGAACACCCTGTGTCATCCTCTGGTCTCTTGACACAGAGAGGTACATGCACCCTGCACATTCATAAGCACGTACAACACACATACACACACAAAATAAAGGCATTGAACTGTGTGAGATGGCAACACACCTGTAATCCCAGCACTAGGGAAGCTGGGACAAAGAAGACTGCCAGGAGTTCAAGACTAGCCTGAGCTACCTAGTGAGTTCCAGCTGACCTGGACTATAAAGCAAGATACTATTTAAAGGGGTCAAGGGGAGTGATGCTAGGGCCTTGTACTTGACAGGCAAATGCTCTCCCCACTGAGGACTCAGACCTTATGTTTTTTCTTATATGTACAAGTCCATAATAATGTTTAATTTATAAATTTGGCACTATAAGAAATGAACAATGACTAATAAGAGAATATCTACTTCTGCCATGCATGACTTCCAGTTCCCCCCTCCCCACTTCGCCCCTTGTCAGCTTGAAGTAGCCTTGAGAATTCAGTGACCTTGTTCCCTTACTTGCTCCCATAACTCACCTCTTTTTATAATAATCAAATTGGAGGAATGCTAATATTCTGATCCACCCTTGAACTCCCACCCCTTGGTGCCAACCTGTGTCCTGACATAAAAGCCTCATTCTAAGGAAAAACTCCCCCCCCCCTTTTGCTTTTCTTCCCATGAGGTGCACACCCTTGACTTCTCTGTGTGTGTGTGTCTCTCTTTCCTATATTTCTCTTCATCTCTTTTTTAAAATAAACTCTCCATGTAGATGCAGTAAAAAAAAAAGAGAGAGAATATCTACAATAATATAATAAAAGGTATATGAATGTGGTCTCTTTTTCTCTCCTCTCCCCACGCCCCTCACATTTTTCCTCTCTCCTGTCCCATGATGGGTTGCATACACAGTTCAAAGGGATGACTCATGTCCAGGGTAGCATGAGAGAGATGACTCAAATTTCATCTTCCTACTCAAAAGGGCAACTTGAAATTTGTGAGTTGTTGGGCCAGCAAGACGGCTCAGTAGGTAAAGGCACTCATGTATACACACACACACACACACACACACACACACACACACACACACACACACACAAATAATAGCTGAGTATGGTGGTATGCGGCGCCTTTAATCCCAGCACTATGGAGACAGAGGCAGGCATATTTCCAATGAGTTCCAGGCTAGCCAGGTCTACATAGTGAGATTCTGTCTCAAAAAAAATTAAATAAAAAACATGAGTCACTTATTAAACTTTCCAACTAATGTTTTTATGTTGTTACATTTTTATTATTACTCTGTGATCAAGTATATGTACCATGGCATGAATCTGTGGAGGTTCGAGGACAGCTTGGTGTACAGAGCGAGTTCCAGGACAACCAAGACTACACAGAGAAACCCTGTCTCTAAAAACCAAAAAGAAAAAGCTGGGTGTGATGGCTCATATGTGTAATTACACAGTAAGCTTCCAGGACAGCCTGGGATACATGAGACTTTATCGATAACAAAAAATGCTTTCTTACTTTGGTTTTCCTGTGGCTAGACCTTGATAACCAGTGACACATGCACACAATGGCCTCCAAGGAGGGCTACTCAGGTGATCAGAGACAAACAAGCTGTGCTTCTCAAGGGTGTTCATGTCCCTGTGGTCTTTAGGTCCTGAGGATGAGAACTGGCTTTCACCCTGGGGGCGGGGGTCAGTAAGGCTGAGTTGTAATGTAGTAAACACACGTCATTATCAAGGGCAATTCTTCACGTGAAACTGACTCCATTAGCTGACCTATTGCTGAGTTGTACTTTGTGTCCACCACAGAAGCCATGTGAAAAGTCCACCTACACCCCAGGCTGCCAGCTGTGTGCCTTAGGCAAATAGCTGGAGAGTCTTACTGAAATGCTTAAAAGTAGATGGTTTTTCCCCCTAAAACAGAGTCTTGTGAGCCCAAGCTAGTCTTGAATTTGTGATTCTCCTGTTACTGCCTCCTAAGTGCTAGGATTACAAGCCTCTAGGCCCAGCTTAAAGGCTGATTTCTTTCCTGGAACTCGCTTTGGAGACCAGGCTGACCTTGAACTCACAGAGATCCGAAAGGCTGATTTAATAACTAGACTTGTTTATTTTTTTATAGGTAGGATCTCACTATGTAGGTCAGGCTGGTCTCAAACTCACAATTCTCTTGCTTCAGCATCCTGAGTGATGAGACACAAGCATGTGCCATAACTCCAGGCTTTGCTGCCTCTCACCCATTTTCTTCCCCTCTTTCCTTTTTCCCTCCCCTCCCCTCTTTCTTCCTTTCTTAGAGGTTCTCAGGCTTGAACCTAGGATCTTGTGTATGCTAAGCAAATGCTCTGTTCCTTCCAACCACCTTTCTTATTGTTTTGTTTGTTTGTTTGTTGTTTGTTTGGAGACAGAGACCCACTCTGTAGCCCAGGCTCAACTCTCTAGCCCACATTAACTTGAAATTCATGTCAATGCTCCTGCCTCAGCCTCCTGAGTACTGGGAATACAGATAGTGGGCCATCATGCCTGGATTCTGTAGTGTTTATTAATGTATACTGTGTCTTGGAGTGTGTCGGTCAGAACGACTTGCACTTCATTTTAAACATTTCCTTAAGGTGGTAAGTCAGAAATTTGGGTGATAAGCCAGGTTTGGTGGTACAGACCTATAATCCCAGTTCTTGAAAGCAGAGACAGGAGGATTGCTACACATTCAAGGCTAGCCTGATCTACACAGCAAGTCCCAAGAGAGATACCACCTCAGGTGAAGAAGAAAAAGGAGGAGGAAGAGGAGGAAGAGGAAAGGACAGATGGTGTGGTAGTTTGAAGGTAACCGGCCCCCATAAGCTCAGAGGGAGTGGCACTGTTAGGAGGTGTGACTTTGTTGGAGTGGGTATGGCTTTGTTGGAGGACGTGTGTCACAGTGGGGGTGGGCTTAAGGTTTCCTATGCTCAAGATATTGCCCAGTGTTACAAACCCCTTCCTGTTGCCTGCAAGATGTAGGATTCTCAGCTACTTCTCCAGCACCATGTCTGCCTGTACACCCACCATGCTCCCCACCATGATGATAATGGACTGAATCTTTGAAACTATAAACCTCCACCTCAATTAAATGTTTTCCTTTATAAAAGTTGCCATGGTCATGGTGTCTCTTCATAGCAATAGAAACCCTAACTAAAACAGACAGACAGAAAAACTCTGGAGAACATCAGAATCTACCCCCCTCCTCCCCTGGTGCTGAACCCAGGGCTTCATGTTAGTGCTTTACCAACTAGCTACATTCCCAGCTCTCCTAATAGGCTTGTGATAATTAATTTCTAATGTCAGATTGATTGGATTAAAAAAATGCCTTGGTCATTAATGAAATACACATTTGGCATGTCTGTGAAGGTGTTTTCTGTTTAGCTGAGATAGGGAATGTGAGTGGCAACTTCCCATAGGCTAGGGTATGGAGTAAGTCAAAGGGAAAAAGCCCTAGGCCTCATGGCACACATTTGTAATCCCAGAACTGGGGGGCGGGGCAGGAGGATCAGGAGTTCAAGGTCATCTTCAATAGTCTGGTGAGTTCTCAGACTGAAGGCCAGCCTGCACTGCAGAGCAAGACCTCTTCTCATAAGAGGGTTTGATGACTCACATATGCCATAGGGTCAGTTGGAAGGATGAAGCAGAGGCTTTGCTGAGAGTTGTAGGCCAGCCTTGGACACTAGTGAGTTTGAGGCCAGCCTTGTCTACAATTGCAAGTGAGATTCTATATGAAAACAACCAAAGTCTGTAAAGTTAAAGGATTGAAGTGAAAAAAATAATGTTAAAATTGGTTTGTGTACAAAATTGTGCTTGAGAAAACAGACAGCCAGTTTCTGTTTGTTTGGCTGGACTTCAACTCACAGAGATTACTCTGTCTCTGCGCCTGCCTCTGCCTACACAGTGCTGAGATTCAATCTGTGAACCATGATTAGCTTTTAAAAAAAGCCACTTTTCCAAACCTCTCCTTCTCCTCTTCTTCCTCTTTGTCTTAGGGTTTCTATTACTGTAAAGAGACACCATGGCCATGGCAACTCTTATAAAGGAAAACATTTAATTGAGGTGGCAGCTTACAGTTTCAGAGGTTCAGTTTATTATCATCACGGCAGGGAGCACAGCAGTGTGCAGGCAGACACGGTGCTGGCTACGTCTTGATCAGAAGGCAACAGGAAGTGGGCTGAGTGTCACACTGAGCAAAGCTTGAGCAAAAGAGACCTCAAAGCCCGCCCCCACAGTCACACACTTCCTCCAGCAAGGCCACACTGACTTCAACAAGGCCACACCTCCTAATAGTGTCACTCCCTTTGGGGGCCATTTTCTTTCAAACCACCATACTCTTCCTTAGCTTCCTTATGAGGCTGGAGAGATGACTCAGTGGTTAAGAGCACTTGCTGCTATTGCAGAGGCTGGGGTTCAATTCCTATGGCTTACAACCATGCATAACTACAGTGGCAGCAGGGGTTTATGCCTTCTCCTATAGCCATGATTTTACTGCCATGTCAGACTGTACCCCTAAATAAACCCCTCCCTCCTTAAACTGCCCTTATTTTAATTTTGCTTTTGTTTTTTGAGGCAGGGTTTCTCTGTATAGCCCTGCCTGTCTTGGAACTCGCTCTGTAGACCAGGTTGGCCTGAAGTCAGAGATTTGCCTGCCTCCATCTCTGAGTGCTAGTATTAAAGGCTTGCACAACCACTGCCTGGCTTAATTTTTTTTTCAGACAGGATCTCCTTCTGTAGCTTTTCCTGCCTCAGCCTCCTGAGTGCTGGGTTTATAAACATGAGTCACCGGTCCCAGCTGTCTTTACATTGCTTCTTGTCTAGCATTTACTTAGTCACAGCTACGAGAAAATAACTAACATATGTGCCAATCGCTGTTAATGGTTTGGGTCATTCCATTTACATAACCTTTTCTGTAGAATATCCCTTTCCACTGTGTGAATATATGTCATTGTGATTGGTATTATAAAGAAGTTGACTGGCGTATAGCTAGGCAGGATAAGGTTAAGTAGGAGAACCAGATGCTGTTTCTTCCCTCTTCCCTAAGAGAATACTGGGAAAAAGAAGGGAGTAGTCTTGGGAGTGGCGAGGAGAAGAAGAAGAGAGAAGCAAGATGAACTTGCCATACTAAAAAAAGGTACCGCCACGTGGGAGAGCATAGATAAGGAATATGGGTTAATTTAAGTTATAAGAGCTAGCTAAAAAACAAGCCTAAGCTATCAGCCGAGCATTTATAATTAATAATAAATCTCTGTGTGGTTATTTGGGAACTGGCTGGTGGGACAGAATAGTCTACCTACACTTTTCTGTGTATGTGTTTCTAAGAAATCATATATTTTGATAAAAATGGGTTCATGGAATATGTATTATCCTGTAGCTTGCATTTTACACTAAGCAACATTTATCCCAAATGCTAGCCCCACTATCTAGACCTACCTGTTCTGTTGGTGATGCAGCCTTAAAGGCACACAATTGCACTGCCATGATGGGATCCAGGTTTAAACTGCAGATTTTCAAACAGACATGCACAGAAGATTTTGCTCAAGTCTCTCATACATTGTAAGAATCAGGGACACTTGGGCAGTGAAACCGTACTGAGGTTTCAAGAAGCAATTGTTCATACTGAAGGTGGGTATGGAGAACCAGATAAAAATCCCCTTCCAGGAACACAGACAGATCCTTCCATGAAGTACATCCAGCACACAGTGGAAAGACATCTTGGTGAGGAGCTACAGGCCCCAGGAATAAAAATCAAGTGTGGTACCGGGAGGTGGTGGCGCACACCTTTAATCCCAGCACTCAGGAGGCAGAGGCAGGCAGATCTTTGTGAGTTCAAGGCCGAGTTCCAGAAAAGGCGCAAAGCTACACAGAGAAACCCTGTCTCGGAAAAAAAAAAAAATCAAGTGTGGTGATACATGACTTAATATCAATGCTTAGGGGAGAGAGGGTCAGAACTTCAAGGTCATACTGCATGCTACACAGTCAGTTCAAGGCCTGCCTGGGCTACTTTTGAAAGAGTTTTTAGTAAGACTCTTTCTAAAAAGGGGTGAGGGGACAGTACTGGAGAGATGACTCAGCAGTTAAGAGCACTGGCAGTTCTTCCTGAGGACTGAGGTTCAAATCCCAGCACTCAAAACCACCTTGAATTCTAGTTCCAGAGAATCCAAGCACCAGGCATAGATGTGGTACATAGACAGGCAAAACACCATATATACATATAAAATTTTAAAATTCCCAACCAAACAAAAAGGAACACTCAACATCTGTAATTTCAGCACTTGGGTCACAAGTTCCAGGCCAGCCTGGGTACATGGCAAGACCCTGTCTAAAACAGGGTGGGGATGTGGGAGGAATGGGAAAGCCTCATCTGGGAGGAGGTGGGCAGGGCAACAGACGGACAGAAGGACCAACAAGCCCCAAGTCACCCCTCTCCTCAACCTAAGTCAAAGCGCACACACACACACACACACACACACACACACACACACACACACACCACACACACATACACATACCACCCCCCTCCCTCCCTCCCCCACTGAACTTTCCAGGTTCACACTGGGACAGCTCTGCTGCCTGCCTCTTCTCCACCCTCGGGCCCACAGGTCCCGATGCTCTCTACTATCACACTGCTGCTTCTCCCTGTGCAGGACTGACGGTTCCACCCCAGTCCTCCACCCCAGTCTGTGGATTCCCTCTGATTCCCTCCAGATCCCCTCTGACAACCCTTCCCCAGGCTCTACAGTGAGCTAGGGTTGCTCCCTGCTGCCTTGCTCAGTCAACCCCTCTTCTTGGTCCTGGCCAGGGCAGATCTGCAGCTCCAGCCACTACCAGGAACAGGACTACGTATGCCTCCCCTTCTCTGACCTGCTATACCATATTAGGGGCCCTTTCCCACAGAGAGCAGAGTCTCAGAGGTTCAAAGCTAGTGACTAACCCTTATTTTACCTAGTCCCTGCGGCCTGAAACCTCTTGCTTGGCTTGTCAATATTGATAACGTAGTTTGTGCCTTCGCCTGAGCTGGCCTGCTGCCTCTGCCCCGACGCTCAGTGATACCATCTCTGAGGAGGCTTTCTCTGGACCCAGCCGGGACAAACCTGGAGCCAGTGCACACACCTTTGGGAGCTGTCTCAGGTGACTATCCTCCCCACTTCCCCCATCCTTGTGTGGTGTCTGCCAGGCCCTGGCCTCACAAACAGAGGAGCTTGTCACCGCATCTCTTCCATCTGGGAAATACACATCATTGAAAGACTCAAGAACAGGAAGAGCGTTTCCCAGAAAAGGAATAGAGACAGTGCTGGGGACAAAACTAGGACCTGGGGGCGCTAAGCAGGTGTTCCCGTTGAGGCCAGGCCCTCCCAAAGGGAACCCAGCACAGGTGAGTTCTCCTTCCCCTCCCCTCCTCCCCACGCTCCCCAGACCTTCTCTCCCTCCTCCTCCTCCTCCTCCTTCTCCTCCTCCTTCCTCTGTCTCTGTCTCTGTCTCTGTCTCTTTCTGCCTTCCTTTCTTTCTCTCTTCCTTTCTCTGTCTTTCCCTCTCTCCCTCCCTCCCTCTCTGTCTCTCTCTCCGTCTCTGTCTCTCTGTCTCTGTCTCTTGTTCTCTCTCTCTCTCTCTCTCTCACACACACACACACACACACACACACACACACACACACACACACATCTTGGAACACATACCTTAAACCATCAAGGAATCTCAGTTTGTAGTGCAGTTTCTTTTGGTCAGAGATTCTGTGTGGTTTAAAACACAATTTTGTGGGGTGGGGATTTAGCCCAGTGGTAGAGCACAAGGCCCTGGGTTCGATCCTCAGCTCAAAAAAAAAAAAAAAAAAGACACAATTTTGTTCAAAATCCCAAGGCATGTGCAGGGCATGGCAGCTCATGTTTTTAATACCAGCACTTGATGTTTTTAATACCAGGACTTGGGAGGCAGCTGCAGGCAACGCCAGGCAAATCTCTGAGTTTGAGGCCAGCTCTGCAGTTAAAAACTTAAACTGTCCTTTGGAGAACTTAAGATGCCCATAACTCCAGCTCCAGAGGGACCAAAAGCTTCCATGTGTATTACTCACATGCACATATCCCACATAAACACATGCACACAATTAAAGATAATAAATACCTTTTAAGATTAAAAAAATGAAAAAAGACAGGCTAATTTCTCATGCCTGTGATCCCAGCACTGGGGAAGTGGAGACAAGACCCCTGGAACTTGCTATGCAGTGTTGTGTGATATTTTGGTTGTGTTCTGACAAAGCTTGCCTGGAGATCAGAGGGTGGAACAAGCCACTAGTTAACCATAGAGGCCAGGTAGTGGTGGCTCACACTTTTAATCCCAGTACTTGGGAGGCTCATAACTTTAATCCCAGCACTCAGGAGGTGAGACTGTGGGGGCCCACAGAGGCTCCCTAGTAAGGTCTTACTCAAGGTCAGAGAAACTGAGCTTGCTTCTTTACCCAGCAGGGCTACATAATGGGATGATTTGGCCATGGGCATGGTTACCAGGTGTTTTGAAGGGTCTACACTTGGCTGTACACTGTGCTTTGCTCTTGAAAGGGGGAGGTCTTTTGTATAAAAAGCCCATTAGAATAACTCTTGGGGTGGCTGGGTATTGACCCAGGGCCCTCCTGAAGCTATCCCGTGTTTCTGTCTTTCTGGTCATCTCTGCCTATGTTTCTATCTAATACTTCCTCATTCCTCTTGCCTCCCCGCAAGAACCCTTTGACAGGTTGGAGCTGAACTCTGACAGAGACAGGATCTCGGCCCCCTTTTCTGTCTGAGGATTCAGAGAGGTAAGAAGTCTCTAGAAGCTGCTCTGCTTCTCCAATGATTCAGCTTTTACCCTAATATCTGATTCCAGGTTTTTATTAATAAGACTAATCAGATCATACTTCAATTAGCCTATCTAGACAGCCAATGAGTTCAAGGTCCAGGAGAGACCCTGCCTCAAAAATTATCATGGATAATGATAGAGGAAGATACCAGGCATCGACTTGAGATTTCCACACTAAACACACCCTCATGCACAGGAGCACACACAGAGACTCACACACACCCACATGCACAGGAACACACACACACACACCCTCACATGAGCACATACACATACAGAGCACATACACATTCACCAGAGCACGTACACAGAGACCCTCACATGCATAGGAGCACACACATACAGAGACCCACACATACTAACGAGGACAGGAGTGTTCATACAAACACACATATACAAATACACACCAGCAGCTTGCCATGTAGCAGCCTAGCTTCGCACTGTCTTCTTCATGATAGTCCTACATCCTGTGAGAACCTGGAGCACACAATCCCACAATTCCCAAGCTGTGGAGGGCTGTCCTTACCAACCCATTAGATGGTAGGAAATTATGCAGATATAAATACGGCCAAAAGCCCCAGAGTTTCCTTTTCCTGTAACTTCCCTGGACCTATGGGGACTATCTTTATCCACATGAGTAGCTCCTGAAGGCCTTGCCCACCCCACCCCTTTGCCCTTTAGCACCTTTTGTTTATGGTTGATTCTCCAGGCCCCCCAACAAGTGGGTAATGGCCAGAGAGGTTTAATTAATCTTAACTGCTAGCAACACAAAGCTCACAGTTAGTCAAAGATATATCTTAGAAGTAGACTAGTGAGCCAGGCCTATGGTGCGTGCCTCTAATCCCAGAACACCAGAGGGAGAGGCAGGTGGATCTCTGGGAGTTCGAGGCCAGCCTGGTCTACAGAGCGAGATCCAGGACAGGCTCCAAAGCTACACAGAGAAACTGTCTCAAACAACAACAACAACAAAAACAAAAAAAATCAAGAACTAAAAATACATAATTATTATAGTTATTATCTGAGATCTCTGTGAGAATGGTTCTCTCTCTCTTCCTCCGTCACTGTCACTCCCTTTTGCTCTCAGGGTGTATAAAGCTCTTTTCTTCCTCCCACACTGAACACGACAGCCAGTCACCAGCCTTCTGCAAGCGCAGCTTCTCAAGGACAGGCCTTGTTTCTCCACCAGGTCAGGTGCTGCTGCCCCAGCCCTTGACCTCCACTATGGCCTTCTGCCCTTGGCCCTCTCCTCCTCTCCTCCTCTCCAGCCGCCCTTCCTGTCCCCGTGAGGCATGAGCAGAAGATAAGCCTCACGATGCACTGACAGGCTGCCCACGAGGATGAGGACTGTTTGTCGTACTGTTTGTCTCTTGGTGTAAACCCTCTCCACATTTGTTCAGCGGCCTTTCCTCCACGCACCACTACAGGTAACACCGCTTGCAGCTCGTGTTAGACTGGCCCCAGAGGGCTCCTGCTCCTGTCCCAGCCAACCATTAAGACTTTAAGAAGAAAGCCCCAATCATTCTTACAAAATATTCTGTTCGGTCGGTCCAAACTCAACAGAGTACTGGGAACTCATGCAATAGCCATTCCTAGCCAGGTACTGCCTGCCAATTCCAAGAAGTGCCCAGAGGTAACCGGCTTCTTGTTCCTCTGCCTCCTCCCTCCTCTATGTTAAGAGGTGTTCTGCCCAGTTTACAATGGCCCCGTTCTTCTAGTGACCTCGTTTCAACAGTTGAGACTGCTGCTCCATAGCCTAGCATCTGTGGTTTTGTAACATTCCCTGAGAAACGAGCAAAGGAGAGTTCTGGCCTGCTTAAATCCCCACCCCCTAGGTTGACCACATAACAACAAGCCCAAGGGCCCTCATAATTGAAGAAAATTGGGGGTGCAGAAGCAGAGGAGGCAAATTATTAATCAAAGGACAACCTCAAAGTCTGTGTTGCTGCATCTTTTCTTTTATAGCCCGGCGTAGTGGCTCATGCCTGTAATCCCAACACAAGAAGAAGCACAGGAAGTTCAAGGCCATCCTTAGCTGTACAGAGAGTCTGAGGCCAGCCTAGGCCGCGTGAGACAGGCTGCCTAACACCAGAGTTGACTATGAGGGCTTCCTGAGGCATTTCAGGGGATGTCATTTCTCTTCTGAAACAGAAAGCACTGTAGATGAACACCCAAACATCCAACACTTAGGTTCTATAACTAACAAGCTATGTCTTTGTTAGGTATTATGCTTATTCCCATATTGTTGCGGCTGAAACTGCCAAATGTCAACAGCCTGCTGCAAAAGCTGAGTGCCATCTTGCCTCTCAGTCCTTTTCTAGTCTAGTATTTCAACCCACATCCCCAAAGGCTAGTCTTCCCCAAGCATTGAAGTGTGGTTTCTTGGTTCTGACAATGCTTTGCAGGTAAGACCCAGAGAACACTTCTTTTTCACAATGTGTTGTAGAATATTCCTTTACACTGTGTGAAGATGTGTCACTGTGATTGATTTAATAAATAGCTAGGCAGGAGGTTATAGCAGGACTTCTGGACAGAGAGAGGTCTGGGAAGAAGAAGGGCAGAGTTGCCAGTCAGCCAGGACAACCAGGACTTACATAGAGAAACCTTGTCTCGAAAAACCAAAAAAATAAAAATAAAATAAAATTAAAAAGAACAAGCTAGGCCAGGCGGTGGTGGCGCACGCCTTTAATCCCAGCACTCGGGGAGGCAGAGCCTGGCGGATCTCTGTGAGTTCGAGGCCAGCCTAGACTACCAAGTGAGTTCCAGGAAAAAAAGAACAAGTTAGAAGCAAGCCTAAGCTAAGGCCGAGCACTCATAATTAATAAGAAGTCTCTATGTGGTTATTTGCGAGCTGGCAGCCCAAAGAAAAATCTGTCTACAACACTGATTCCCCTTCTCATCGATGCTGTGTGCCCTTTGGTATCACTCTCCCTGATGAACTTTAACCTCCCTTAGCAGACCTCATTCTTGAGCTTAGTACTATTTAGACATGAGAGACGCAGCAAACACTCTTAACTGCTGAGCCATCTCTCCCATCCCTGCCTCTCAGCCCCCACCCTTCGCCAAGTCTATTTCTCTTTATCTCATCAGCATCATGCTTCTTTCAATGGTTTCTGAGCCACTGTGTCGACCAGCTGCATGACATCATAAAGGCACAATTTCAGCAACTCCAGACCACACTCCGTAAAGGAGAATCTGCATTTTAACAAGATTCCAGGTGATTCCTATTTACAAGCCAGCCACACCAAGTGTTTTGTTTTGTTAAGACAAGGTTTCACTATGTAGCTCAGGCCAGCCTCAGATCAAACTCAGGGAGTTTCAACTCCAACTCCCTCTGCCTCCCAAGAGCTGGGATTAAAGTAATGTACCACCATTCCTGGCAAAACTAGTAGACTTTTACTACAGCAAGGATTTAAAAGGAAGCCAAGGGGGGCTGGGTATGGTAGCTAGGCCTTTAATCCCAGCACTGAGTACGCTGAGGCAAGCTGATGTCTGTGAGTTTGAGGCTACCCTGGTCTCTTTAGTGAGCCAGGTCAACCAAGGCTACATAGTGAAACCTTGCCTCAAAAACAAACCAACAAAAACAGGAACTTTTACTGGTTACAAGTGGGGGGGCGGGCAATTCCATGCCTCTTCAGAACTATTTTCCCTTACCCTTTGCCCGTTCACCCTCTCCTGAACTGGGATAGCTCTCATTGTTCTGTATTTCTGAAACTCTATGTAGCTCTGGCTGGCCAGAAACTCACTATGTAGACCAGGCTGGCCTTGAACTCACAGGGACCCTCTTGCCCCTGCCTCCCGAGTGCTGGGATTAAAAGCACGCATGACCATGCCCAGTTCCCATGTTCCAAGACAGGGTTTTCTGCATCCTAAACTGGCTCAGATTCGCTCTGTAGCCAAGAATGATCTTGAACTTCTGATCCTCCTGCCTCCACCTCCCCAATACTGAGATTACGGGTGTGCACCCCCATACTCAGTTTCCTACTGATCAAATGCAGGCCTTAGCAAAGGTTAGACAAGCACTCTCCTTGCTGAGCTACATCACTATCCCCTGGTCCAGTCTCTTCCCCCCAGATCCCTTTCTCTTTCCTGAGCATCAGTTAGGTTCTCTAATAATGTGAGAACAATGGGAAACACCTGTGCATCATAACCATGACATTTATAGATGGTCAGGAGGGAAAGGAGTGAGTGACAGGCCAGTGAAGAAGACTTGGGCACACAGGGTGCACTCTGTAAAGGCATGCTCCACTTCCTTCAAAGAAAGCACTCAGGTGTCTGCTGTGTTTAGTAATGTCTGTGCTGAGTAGCAAGAGTCACACAATGAGTGTGACTTGCTTCATTGATCCAGCAGCAGGGAGGTACCTGGACCTATAAAAGCCCCCAGAATAGTGGCAGGGGTGTCACTCAGTGGTAAAATACATGCTTTGCATACTTAAGGCCATGGGTTTAATACACACACACACACACACACACACACACACACACACACACACGAGCGAGCGAGAGAGAGAGAGAGAGAGAGAGAGAGAGAGAGAGAGAGAATATTAAAGAACTTTTGGGTGATGAAACAGATGTGACCCGTCCCGCGGGCCAGGTTATTGGGGAGACCCGAGGAGGCACCTCCTGAAAGATCAATGGGGGCGAGAGAGAAAGGAGACCAGGCGCCATAAAGGAAGACAGAGTCAGTCTGAGTCGCGTCAAGGTCTCGTTTATTGACTGGGTATTGAGGCTTATAAGCAGGGCTTCAGGCAGGGAGGGGTAGCAGGGGAAGCAAAAGGAGAGAAGAATGTAAAATTCCTAAGGAAGGGTGAGGTCGCTTTGGTCCCAGGCCCCTGCAGCTGGCTGATTAGCACGTACTCCAGGAAGTTGTACAGCCCGCGGTTAGGCCAGGAACCTGTTTTTTGCAAGGTTTGATAAAGTAAGGAAGGTCACACAAAATTCAAGATACAGCTGTCCGGAGTCGGTCTTCAACACAGATGAGTCCATAAAGTCACTAGCATTTGAGGATGTCACCAGCAGGAACCGTGGGGTGGAAGACAGTATCCTGGGCAATGGAATGTGCAGAAAAACAAAGAGGGTGTCTTCAGGGAGTTTTACATAGAGAGCCAAAAGGGACTGGTCTACAAGGTCAGTTAGAAACTTCCTCTTCCTCCGGGCTCACAAAATGGAAAATATTTACTTCCAGGGAGGGATAGGAGGGAGTTAAAGGGGGTAAACTGGGGACCACTGTAGTTTGAGAAGTGCTGTGACCAGAAGTGGCTATTGAAGTGGGAGACACAGCCCAGCCATAATGAACTATTACTGCTCTTGCAGAGGACCTTGGTTTTATTCTCAGCACCCACATGGTGGCTTACATTACAAGGGAATCCAGCGCCCTCTTCTGGCTTCCTCAGGCTCCTACATGCACTGGTGTACGTACATCCATCCACTCTTCACACACACATGCACACAAACTAATGAGTAAAGAAGTTAAGAAACAAACCACCAGATAACTTCCTAGGCAGACACAGTGAATCAAAGCAGAGTGGCTGAACTGAAGAAAGTGACAGATTCACATCTGCTACGAACTTCAACAAGCACATCACACAAGCGGCTCTCTAACTTTTTGCCTACCAAACCCACTGTGGAAATGAGTTAGCGATGTAAACAAGGGCTACTAAAGCTAAATGTCTGGTTGAAGTAAGCGTGAGAAAATTACCCAGTTTTCCCCTCTTGTCCCCTTCTCAACCCTATGGGTTGCCAAAGGGCTTGTTTGAAAATCAGCGCTTAGCAGGGATCAGTAAACCACAACCAACTCCTGCCTGCCACCTGTCATTAGAAATAAAGCCTCCTGGAACACAGCTGTGTCCCTCTGATGGCGCCAGCTTTCAGTTTTTAATGACAGAGTTGAGTAACCAGGACAGAGGACCCATGGCCTGAAAAATCAAACACATTTGCCATTGATTGACAAGGGTTTCCAACCTCCGGTCTCAACCTTTGCTCTCAAAGCATAAGCCTTAGACTGCACACATTGTCCCTGTTCACACACAAAGCTCAGGGTTGTTGGAGGAGGCTTTCTCTGGGAGGTGATTTGGGGAGTCTGGAGTTGTGCCACAGGGCTCCCACTCAAGGGGAGAGTCTGCAAAGGAAGGGAAACAGCACTCGGCTCAGTGAAAAGCCGCTACTTAGGCAGGGGTGGGATCAGTTCTGGTACCAAAATGTAGCTAACTAAATGGAGGTAGCACAAAGCACATTCTAGCTGTTGGCTTTGTAGACAGGGTCTCTCCATGCATAGGCTGGCTGCAGACTTGAGCAAGGCCTCCTCCTGTAGCTCTAGAGTACTGGGATTGCAAGCTAGTGAGAGAGTCTCTCTCCAAAGAGCAAGCAAATGAGAAAAACAGCTGGGCCTAGTGGCTCACACCTGTAATCCTAGCAATTGGGCAGCAGAGACAGGAGACTCGGGAGTGCAAGAATGTTGACACCACAGTGAGTCGGGCTGGTGTGAGCTAGACAAGCCCTGTCTAAAGAAATAAATAAACAAATAAATAAGTAGAAGCGCTCCTTTCTCTGGCTAAGATAGAAGTAAGCCATTTGGGGTTGGGGTGTAGCTCACCTAATATATAGCTTACCTGGGTTTGAGCCCTAGCACAGAATAAATCTGGGTGTGATGGCATATGCCTTTAATTTGAGCACGCAAGAGGCGTTGGCTAGAGGATCAGAAGTTGTCCTCAGTTAGCCTGAAAAACATGAGACTG
The DNA here is from genome assembly GCF_007827085.1 of Peromyscus californicus insignis. Taxonomy (NCBI): domain Eukaryota; kingdom Metazoa; phylum Chordata; class Mammalia; order Rodentia; family Cricetidae; genus Peromyscus; species Peromyscus californicus. The sequence continues at coordinate 64,574,411 of NW_026294573.1, read as the reverse complement.
TCTCAAAAAGCAACAAAAAGAGAAAAGGAAGGAAGATGTGCTAATTTTTAAATACATGTGCTAATATGTTTAGGAGCTATGTTTAGATAGACTGAGAGTGACTAATAAGCTCGTCTTCATTACTGTTCATAATTTCAGGGAATGAGACTTACAGGTGAAAGTTCACAGAGGAGCACATGTCATTACACCAAAAACTAGGGCAAAGTTCAGAGCTTGGCTGCACTGCTGAGTTATTTGTTTTTCTTTTGACATAGTAAACCTTTTAGCATCACAAGGTAGGTGTAAAATTTTATCAGGAAGTGACTCAAATCTAGGCCAAAGTTAGCTCCACAAACAATGAAACGTTATGCAAGACAAAAATGACCTGTGTTAAGTGTCACGCAGGATGAACGGAGTGATGTGTTGCTCAAGACTCTGGTATGCAATCCGTTTTACAGCACTGGGAGCTGCAGCCAAAGCTGGGGATGTGGTCGGTGGGAGAGTTAATAAGAGCCAGCATGAATGAGGCCTTGGGTTCTATCACCAGCACTGAGAAAACAGACACACAAAACCCCATTGCAACCAGACAGGGGCACACATTTGTAATTCCAGCGACATAGAGGATTGGAGGCCAGCCTGGACTGCATGAGACCCTATCTCAAAAGGAAAGAGTGTGCATTTTAAATAAATCAATAATGCATCGTGGAATTAAGTGGCTCCCCTCCCCCCCTTTTGAGATAACTCTGGTCTTCAGCTCATAGCTTCTTCCTGTCTCTCTACCTCCTGAACATAGGCTTATACTCCTCTGGAGTACACTACCATTTCTAGTGCACAGCAGCTTGGTGTTCTTGCTTCAGTTTGCCTGTGCTTGGGATTGAACACATGGCCTCACATATGATAAGCAAGTGATAGGCTGCTGAGTCACATCCTAGCCCTCTTTTTATTTGAACTCAGTAACCCAGGCAGGCTTTGATTCAAGGTTCTCCTGCCTCATCCTGCCAAGAGGACAGACTTAAGCCCAGTAACAATGGTTTCTTAACTAGTCTCTTAAGGAGGTCCTCCACTCCACCCTACTTGCCAAACCGGTCTTCTCAACACAGCACCAATGTAATCCTCTGTTCAAAGCCTTTCAAAACTAGGTGTGGTGGTTCAGGCCTACAATCCTAGCACTTGGGAGACAGAGGCAGATGGATCTCTGAGTTTGAAGCCAGCTTAATCTACATAGTAAGACACTGTTTCAAAAGAAAAAAAAGAAAAGAAAAGCTTTCAAAAATGTCTTATGCTATTAATCCTCTAATCACAATTCCTATTCCTTTACCTCTGCCCCAGCTGAACCACACACACACTGACCTCCTGGAGGCCCAGACACACTCGGTGGGAAGAAGCACTATACATTTAAAACATGAGAGAGAACTCAGGCCACAGAGCATGTTTAGGAGCGTGATGGTTTTGCTGTGAAAGTGCTATTTCCAGACTCCATTTCTATATTTATATATTTCATATCCCTTGCTCCAATGGCACAAAGATTCAAAATGCAACAGGGTCTCACTATGTAATCTTTGTTGGCCTGGAGCTTGATATGTAGACCAGGCTAGCCTTTCAACTTTCGATGCTCCTTCTATCTCTGCCTCCCGAGGGCTGGGATCACAGGCATGCACCATGATGTCCGGCTAAAGAGCCTGACTTTTTATTATTAACAGTCATAGCAATCAAATGTCAATAAAATAGCTTCCTTTTTTTTTTTTTTTTAAAAAATGTAAGGTTGGGGCGGTGGTGGCACATGCCTTAAATCCCAGCACTTGGGAGGCAGAGGCAGGTGGATCTCTGTCAGTTCAAGGCCAGCCTGGTCTACAAAGTGAGATCCAGGAAAGGCGCAAAGCTACACAGAGAAACCCTGTCTTGGAAAACAAAACAAACAAACAAACAAACAAACAAAAAGAATGTAAGGCTGGACATGGTGGCACACAAGCCCATGCCTTTAATTCTCTGTGAACTGGAGGCCAGTCTGAACAACATGGCAAGTGCCAGACCAGTCAGGGCTACATAGCAAGACTCTATTTTAAAAAAGAAAAAAGATTTTCTGGGCATGATTTCACATGTCTGTAATCCCAGCACTTGGGAGGTCGAGGCAGGAAGATGAAGAGTTCAAGGTCATCCTTGGCTAAGTAGTAAGTTTGAAGGTAGCCTGGAACACATGAGACTCTGCCTCGAAAAAAAAAAAAAGTGAACATTTTACCAAGAAGACAAGTGACTGTCCAGTAGCACTTGAGAAGATGCTCACTGAAGTTGGAGACCAGGGGAATGCAAACAAAAGCCGAGGTAGTTGGGAACCTGACAGCATTGAGGGCCTGGGCTCCAAACTGAGGTCCTGTTGCCGGTCATTCAACTTGGAGTCCTTTCAGAAAAGCCTGTAGTCTGTAGAGGTAGCCCGGTGTAGAGTTGTAACCTAGCATGTGCGAGGCCCTGGGCTCACATCAGCCCAGGATATGCACCAGAGGCTGGCCAGGGAAGACAATGATACTGAGTGAGCGTGGTGGCACTCACTCTAATTCCAGCACTTGGTAAATAGAGGCAGGAGGATGAAGGGTTTGAGAGTAGCCGGGACTACACAGCAAGACTCTGTCTTTAAAAAAAAAAAAAAAAAAAAAAAGCTGGGGTACCAGTGGTAGAAAGCCTGACTGGTATGTATGAGATATGTGAGGTCTTAGGTTCAATCCCTGGTAGCAAAGGGGAAAAGAGAAATGGGGGTGGAGGGTGGGAGCGTCATGGGAAGAGTGGAAACCCTTTTCCAAGAACAGAGAGGGGGCAGTGGAGGAAACGGAAGGGAGGAATTGAGTCCAAGGCAAAGTGTCAGTTACAAGAAGGAAAAATGGGGCAGCTGGGAGGAGAGAAACCAAAGCTTCAGGCTAAGGAAAAGCTTAAACAGAGAGCTGTGTGTGTATGTGTGTGTGTGTGTGTGTGTGTGTGTGTGTGTGTGTGTGTGTGTGAGAGAGAGAGAGAGAGAGAGAGAGAGAGAGAGAAAGAGAACTTAAAATAGTGCCAGGCCTATTTAATACACAGAATCTAGACATAGTTATAAATCAAAGAACAAATTAAAAGAAAGGTCAAGTACTCAGTATCTGCCGGTTGAATAAGTATTCAGATGGCAAACTGGTTATGTGAAATCAATATGTGAAATCAAAACCCAATCAGCTCTGCCTATTGCTAATGCTAGGCCCTTCTCCAGACTGCTGGGTTGCTTTAGAACATTTTATTTTATTTGTGTGTGTGTGTGTGTGTGTGTGTGTCTGTATGGATGTGTGTGCAGCCCTCAGGAGCCAGGAGAGGGTGTGCAATTACAGGCAGTTGTGAGCTGCCTGAGGTAGGTAACAGCCATATCTCTAGCTCCTCCATACTTCTGTTTTTTATTTGAGTCCACGTTTATGTTTTAGGCAGGGAGGACTATCCAAGATGTAACTGAATTTCTTGCTTTCTGATAACAACCATGTGAGAGGCAAATAGGAACCTTTTTCTGGATGGCTCTTGAAGAACCAGTGAAAATGGGAACAAATATTAAGTAACTCACCTATGGATAAGTAAAATCTGCAGTGTTGTGATGGGGTAGCTGATGAAATGCAAGCTCATCATGTAGCTGTGAGCACACATGGGATTCTGCATGGTGTGGGGGGGTGGGGGGGAGGGGCAAGTGCTGAGCAGGTTGCAGTTGGTGCCTTCCCTGTGCAAGCTGGGAAACGCCCAGCTAATTAAAATAAATGATCCAAAGCACTATGCAAAGATAAGGATAGGCCTTCTGAAAAGTGAAGGGGTTGAAAGTGATAAATGCCAAACATTGTCACTTAGAGGGAAATGGGGACATGATAGAATTGCCAATTTAGTGATAGTGGAGTGGAGGGACTACCCACAGACCTTTGGTCTTGTAAGCAGGCTTCCAATCACTCACCTCCCAGCTGTCAATTTAGCCCCACCCCTCACCCCAGGCCAACATTCCCTTTCTCCTACTAAAGACTTCCATTTTCGAGCTACTGTTCCTCACATTCCAAACCATTATTCACAAGGAGACATATTCATTCTCTCTGTGCCCCCTCCCCCACAGGCAGGCTAGCTTAAAACTCAGTCTGCAGCTGGGAATAATGTAGAACTCTTGACCCCTCTGCCTCCACCTCTGATTACATGTGCCCACTACTGCCCAGTTCACCCCGAATCTTTAAAAACATTTTGAGGGAGTGGGTAGGAGAATCAGAGGACTGGAGAGATGACTTGATGGTTAGAAATGCATACTTGAAGAGGACCCAAGTTTTGTTTCCAGAACTCCAGGAGATCCAATGCTTTCTGCTAGACTACTTGGTGCCTCAAGAGACAGAGGCAAGACAGATCTCTGTGAGTTCAAGGGGCGCCTGGTCCACAAATCAAGTTCAAGGTCCAGGCTAGCCAGAGTTTCACAGTAAGACTCTGCCTAAAAAAACTGTGTGTGTGTGTGTGTGTGTGTGTGTGTGTGTGTGTGTGTGTGTGTGTGTGTGCTCTTGAGTATGTATACCCTCAGAAGCCAAAAAGAGGACACCATCAGATGCCCTTTTCTGGCCTCCATGGGTACCTGCACACATGTGCTTACATATACACAGGTATACATATACATACATGTGTGTGCTTACATATACACAGACACATACACACATATACATAATAAAAATATAAATAAATAAGAATGTAGTGGGCTGGAGGGATGGCTCAGTGGTTAAGAGCACTGGCTGCTCTTCCAGAGGTCCTGAGTTCAGTTCCCAGCAGCCACAAGGTGGCTCACAGTCATCTGTAGTGAGATCTGAAACCCTCTTCTGGCCTGCAAGCATACATGTAGACAGAATACTGTATAAATAATAAATAAATAAATCTTTAACAAAAGAGAGAGAGAGAGAGAGAGAGAGAATGTAGAAACCTTACACATTCTAGGCAAGTGCCCTACTACTGATCTACATCCTTGGCTGTTCCCCACACACCAAGAAGCGCCACAGAAGAGGAGGCAAGAGCTGATCTTGGAACAAAAGTGGCAATTCAGCTATAGAGTGCATTGATCCCTTCACAAGCAAGTGAATGCTCAACAACTAGATATGGGCTTACGTGATAAAGTTAAGACATTTCATGCTAGGTGTGGAGGTGTATGCTTGTAATACCAGCTCTTGGGAGGCAGAACCCGGAGGACCAGGAGTTCACAATCGGGGCTGGAGAAGTGTCTCAGTGTTTATGAGCATTTGCTGTTCTTGCAGAGGATCCTGGCTCAAGTCCCAGTACCCACATGGTGGCACACAACCACCCGTAACTCCAGCTCTCTCTGTGGGCACCACGCATGCACACGGTGCACAGACACACCTACAAGTAAAACCTCATATACAGAAAAGTGGAATAAATAAGAAAGTTTGTTTTTTCAAGACAGGATTCTGTGTAGTCTTGACTGACCTGGAATTCAATCTGTAAGCCAGGCTGGTTTCAAACTCAGAGATACCCCTGCCTCTGCCTCCAAAGTGCTGGGATTAAAGGCATGCTCCCCCATGAAATAAATAAATGTAAAATAGAATTATTTTAAAGAGTTCAAAGTCATTCTCAGTTACACAGTAAGTTGGGAGCCAGCCTATGCTACATAAAATCTTGGAAAAACAAGCAACCCCTCCCCCCACACACACATTTTTTTCTAGACAGATGAGAGAATTGGGGGTATATTGGGCAAGAAACTGACATACAGCTCTAGTACATGACAGATTCAAACAATGGGACCTAGTGCTCCTCTGGGGGACAAGCAAGTCCTTCATAACGCAAGGTCTGTGTCTCCCACTTTCTGGGTGTTGAGTGACATCTAATGGGCAAATACAGAAATACATGTACTGGATTTCCATTAAAGATCGAGAAAAGAATTCCTTAGAGGAATACATAAACAATTTAATTTTTATTTGTTTTCATTCACTGAAACACAGTCTCATGTAGGCAGGATGTCATCAAACTTGATCTTGAACTTCTGTTCCTATTTCCTTCCAAGAGCTGGGATCAAAGGCATTCACCATCACATTCAATTTAAACTATGCTGGGCATCGAACCCAGGGCTTCATACATAGTAGGTAAATCCTTTTATGAGTGGCATCTCCAGCTCCATGTTATATTTTTATTTTTTATTTTTTTGAGGTTTATTTGTTTGTGTATGGGTGCTCTGCCTGCCTTTATATATGTGTACCAGGTGTGTGCAGGGCCTTTGGAGGCTAGAAGAGGATGTCAGATCTTCTGGAACTGGAGTTACAGAGCGCTGTGAGCCACTATGTAGGTGCTGGGAATCAAACTCAGGTCCTCTGAGAGAGTAGTCAGTGCCTTAACTATTGAGTCTTCTCTCCAAACCCCTTCCACATACATTGTAAAAAGAAAGCTTACCTCATGCCGGGGTGGTGGTGGCACATGCCTTTGATCCCAGCACTCGGGAGGCAGAGCCAGGTGGATCTCTATGAGTTTGAAGCCAACCTGGACTACAGAGCGAGATCCAGGAAAGGAGCAAAGATACACAGAGCAACCCTGTCTCAAAAAACCGGAAAAAGAAGAAGAAGAAGAAGAAAAAGAAGAAGAAGAAGAAGAAGAAGAAGAAGAAGAAGAAGAAGAAGAAGAAGAAGAAGAAGAAGAAGAAGAAAGAAGAAGAAGAAGAAGAAAAAGAAGAAGAAGAAAGCTTACCTCAGCCATGATGGCATCCACAGACCAGTTATCCCAGCTTCCTGGGAGGCTGAATCAAGAGGATGATAAGTTCAAAGGCTACCTGGGATAGACTGAGTTCAAGGTCAGCCCTGAAAACATAGTGAGATCCTGTTTTAAATTGATAATAAAAAGAGAACTGGGTCGAGGCCATCCTATTTTTTTTTTTGGAAAAAGAAAAAGGGCTGGGGGTGGCCTACCTACCTCAGTGATAAGATTGCTTGTGCATGAGGATCAATCCCTAGTAAAATAAATAAATAAAAGACCCACAATCCTATAAGGTTCTTTATTCTCATCTCCTAAGTGAAAACTGGAGAACAAGCTTTTGTTTTTACTTTGTGAGACAGTATTTCACTAATACATGGAAAGTGCTGAAGCAGAAGGATTGCTGTGAGTTTAAGGCCAGCCAATTTTTAAAGTGTTTTGCTTACATGTGTATCTGTGCACCATATGGGTGCCTGGTACCTGCAGAGGCCACAAGAGGGCATCAAATCCTCTGGAACTGGAGTTGTGAATGGTTCTGAGTTGCCGCTTGGATACTGGGAATCAAACCCAGGTCCTTTGGAAAAGTAGCCAGTGCACTTAGCTGCTGAACATCTCTCTAGGCCTCCCCACAGACATCTTAACATTCACACACCCAGAATCAGAGTCTTCCATTCCCCAAGCACTGTTCTTTCTATGCTGTCTAGCTCAGTAAACACACCAGAGTCCACTTAATTTAAGCCAGAAGCTGAGCATCAAAATCCAAACATCAAAAATACATCGATTTTGGCTGAGTATAAATGTTGGAACAGGAAAAGGCAAGGTACTTGCTGCCAAGCTTAATGACTTGAGTTTGATACCCAGAACCTACATGGTAGGAAGAGAGAACCAACTCCTACAAATTGTCCTCTGATCTCTACATGTGCACTGTAACATGTACCCACCAACACATGCGTATTCACATACACACAAATGACATTTTTTTTTTTGAGACAGGGTTTCTCTGTGTAGCTTTGGAGCCTGTCCTGGAACTCGCTCTGTAGCCCAGGCTGGCCTCAAACTCACAGAGATCTGCCTGCCTCTGCCTCCCGAGTGCTGGGATTAAAGGCGTGTGCCACCACCGCCCGGCTAAAATGACATTTTAAAAATATTGCCGGGCGGTGGTGGCGCACGCCTTTAATCCCAGCACTCGGGAGGCAGAGCCAGGCGGATCTCTGTGAGTTCGAGGCCAGCCTGGGCTACCAAGTGAGTTCCAGGAAAAGGCGCAAAGCTACACAGAGAAACCCTGTCTCGAAAAACCAAAAAAAAAAAAAAAAATATATATATATATATATATATATACATATATATATATATGTATATATATATGTATATATATGGGACTGGCAAGATGGCTCTTGGGTACATGGTGTCTGCCACCAAGCTCAATGAACTAAGTTCAATCCCCATCACCCACAGATTAGAGGAAAAGAACTATGTCCTACAAATTAGTCTCTTATCTCCACACATGCATGTGGCATGAATGTGTGCCTCACTGTATGAACAGATAGACAGGTAGAGAGGTAGATAAGTGCTGCAACATTGTAAGTATCTTCTTTCAGTAGGAGATGATGCTGAGGACTGAACCTGAGCCTTCTGCATGCCAGGCAAACACTTACACTTCTACTACCCAGGGCATCATGCATGCCAGGCAAACACTTCTACTACCCAGGGCATCATGCATGCCAGGCAAACACTTCTACTACCCAGGGCATCATGCATGCCAGGCAAACACTTCTACTACCCAGGGCATCATGCATGCCAGGCAAGTGTTCCACTAAAGAGGCCTCAATTACATTCCTTCAAATTGTCATGTGTTTTCTTTGAGTTTAGTTGAGTTGTTGGGTTTTGTGTGTGTGTGTGTGTGTGTGTGTGTGTGTGTGTGTGTGTGTGTGTGTGGTGCTGTGGCTTTAATCCAGGACCTGAAATACATTTGGTGGAACAGAAAGTCTTAATTTTGAAGAATCAAGTCCTTTAGTACCTGGGAATCAAGCTCCTTTTATTTATTTATTTATTTATTTTTATTTTTTTGTTTTTCGAGACAGGGTTTCTCTGTGTAGTTTTGTGCCTTTCCTGGAACTCACTTTGTGGACCAGGCTGGCCTCGAACTCACAGAGATCCGCCTGCCTCTGCCTCCCAAGTACTGCGCCACCACTGCCCGGCCAAGCTCCTTTTTTTTTTTTTTAACAAGATGCAGTGTTACTATAGGATGTGCCATAATTGAACCATCATCCTGTATGATGGACATTCAGATTATTTCTGGCATTTTTTAATATAACTGAACTAAACATCTTTATTGTACATCTCTCTGTGTGTGAGAGTGTAAAGATTCACGTGGACAAGTTTGCAAAAACAAAGTCTTCAAAACAGGATCAAACATTCTCCTTCATCATGGTGGTACATAACTGTAACCCCAGCATTCAGGACACATAGATGGGAGGGTTGCCATTGCTGTTGGCTGCCCCCAGAACTAGATGGAATGACCCCATTGCTGAAGACATCACACTTTGGTAGCAGGATGTGGAGAAGTCAGTCTGGAACTGAGCTGGGGACTTACTGCTCGTGATTATTTTTCTTAGTGCCAGAGGTACAATGCAGGCTGCTGAGGGAGAATTGACAGCTGTGGACCTTGCCTGCTTTCCTTCCAACCTGCCCGTTGGTACACTAATGGCAGAACTGTCATGGGAGTGACCAACTATATTATTATTATTATCATCATCATCATCATTATTATTATATTACTATTATTGTACTTTTATTGCATTTGAGGCCTGCTCTACCAGAGGGAATTCAAATCCCACACTATAAACCTGGTCAAATGGCCAGGTGGAGGTGTGGCTCAAGGCTTTCATCCTAGCACTCGGGAGGCAGAGACAGGCAGATTTCTGTGATTCAAGACTGGTTTACAAAGCAAAGTCCAAGTCAGCCAGGGCTGTTATACAGAGAAACCTTGTCTCAAAGGAAAAAAAAAAAAGAATAAGAATAAGAAGAAAGAAAAGAAAAACCTGGTCAAATGCCTGTGGCTGGGCGCGTGGGTCATAGTGCCTAGAGGGGAAGCTAGTGTTATTGTTTTGCTATGTGAACACAAAGTGCCTGTCAAGTTGCCGTCTAAATATTTATGTCTGTGGTCATGGATTTTTGCTGTCAGCTTTGGTCGTAGAAGCTTCATTTCGTAGTGGGCAATGGTTGCTACAGAGACTCCTAACAATGCAGAAGAGTAGATGGAAAGATCTAAGTGCTGGGGAGAGGCGTGGAGTGTTGTGGAATGCTGTCCTCTGGGCATGATGTGACTGTTACACTCTTGAATTCTCAGTAGCCGAGACCTCACCAGGTGAGGTCTGTTAATGTTCCATCATGAGGTCTCCTCTCTTTCTGAGGACAATCTTTGCTAGGGCTCAAGGGCTCAAGACCTGCCTGGGGATCTCTAGGCAGTTTTCTGGGAAAGGGAGAGGTTGTATGCAGCGGTGAGGTACATGCTCCTGTAAATAACCCCTCACTTCCAGTTCTGTAAGCAACCCCAGTGTCTCTCACTGAGTCGTCTAGAAGCAAACAAAACAATAGAAAAGACAAAGAAACATGAAGACAATTAGTTGAGAAAGGAAGAGGATCCTCACATGGGATTAGGAAAGGAACAAGAGAGGGTGTCGGGGCTGGAGACATGGTTCAGTAGTCTGGATGCTCTTTCAGAGGACCTGGGTTTGATTCCTAGCACCTACATGGTGGCACACAACCATCTGTAACTCCAGCTATAGGGGATCTGATGCCCCCTTCTTGCCTCTGTAGGCACTAGGCAGATGTGTGGTACAAATATATTCTTGTAGACAAAAACAGTGAAATCCACAAAATAAAATAAGTAAATCCAAAAAAAGTAAAGAAAAATAATTTTTAAAAAATAAAAGAAGCCAGGTAGTGGGTGGCACATGCCTTTAATCCCAGCACTTGGGAGACAGAGGCAGGTGGATCTCTGAGTTTGAGGCCAGCCTGGTCTACAGAGTGAGTTCCAAGACAGCCAGAGCCACACACAGAAACCCTGTCTTGAAAAATCAAAATAATAATAGTACTAGTAATAATAATAATAATGATCATAATAAGAAGAATAGAACATTTCTTAAGATTCTATTTGAGACAACTTGAAGTTGGAAATTGGCATAGAACAGCATCCTACTCTGTAAGAAGAATTAATGATACATGGAGAACACAAATCAACAGCTGAAGTAAGGAAATTAAGTAATGACTTAGATAAGGAAGTAGCAAAAGGAACATGATGTTCAGTAAGTTGGAGGAGAAACTCAAAAACATGGAGGGAAAAACTTACTAAGGAAACTGAGTAAACTTTGAAAAAGAACTAAACAGAAATGCCGGAAATGCGTCAGTCAACAAAACAAAACAAAACAAAAAAAAAACACAGTGGAAAGTATCAACACACAAGACCAAGCAGAAAAAGGAGTTTTAGAGATGAAAAAGGAGGTCAAAACAATAATTTCAGTAAAGTAAAAGAAAGCAAAGAACATGACCAAAGCTTCCGAGATCCATTCTGGAATATAATCATAAGACCAAACTGAAGAAACCACAGGGTAGAAAAGGAGCTGAGATAAATAAAGGCACAGATAATTTATTTATTTATTCAATGAAGTGACAGCAAAAACTCCCTCAAACCTAGAGAAGAAAATGGATCTGTAAACACAGGAGACACTTAGAACTCCAAATACACATGTCTATAGAAGAGCCTCTCCACAATGCATCAGTGAAGACACCAAAAATACCAAGTAAGAGTGATGTGAGACGCATCAACCCAGAAACCAAAACCAAACATATCAAAGCTGGGGAGGCATGGTGGCATACACCTTTAATCCCAGCACTATCGAGGCAGAGTTCAAGAGTACGTGTGCGTGTGCGTGTGCGTGTGTGTGTGTGTGTTGTATGTATATAAAATCAAACATATAAGAATAGTATAAGATCACCATCAGTGCTGGGAGGTGGTGGCACAAGCCTTTAATCCCAGTACTTGGCAGTCAAAGGCAGTTGGATCTCTGAGTGCTAGGCCAGCTTGGTCTACAGAGAGAGTTCCAGGATCACCAGGGCTACACAGAGAAACGCTGTCTCAAAAAAACAAAAACAAACAAACAAAAACATCACCATCAGTAACTGTAAAAGCCAAGAAATCATAAAATGATATATTTCAAATCCAGAAAGTAAATAATTGCCAACCAATTGTGGTGGTATTGTGTTCCCCAAAATATTGTACATGCTAATAAACTTATCTGGGGTCAGAGAACAGGACAGCCACAATATTAAACATAGAGGATAGGCAGTGGTAGCACATGCCTTTAATTCTAGCATTCCAGAGGCAGAAATCCCTCTGGATCTCTGTGAGTTCAAGGCCACATTGGAAACAGCCAGGCATGGTGACACACGCCTTTAATCCCAAGAAGTGAGCCTTTAATCCCAGGGAATGATGGCAGATAGCAGAAAGGTATATAAGGCATGAAAACCAGGAACTAGAAGCATTTGGCTGGTTAAGCATTTGGCTGGTTAAGCTTTTAGGCTTTGAGCAGCACAGTTCAGCTGAGATTCATTCTGGATGAGGACTGAGAAGCTTCCAGTCCGAGGAAACAGAATCAGCTGAGGAACTGGCGAGGTGAGATAGCTGTGGCTTGTTCTGCTTCTCTGATCTTCCAGCATTCACCCCAATAACTGGCCTCAGGTTTGTTTTTATTAATAAGACTCTTTAAGATTCATGCTACAACCAATAGTTTGTTACACACAGGAAAGTTATAAGCAGCATCCCTCTATGGTCAATGCCTGCTTCAAGCTCCTGCCTTGAGTTCCTGCCCTGTGTTTTCTCAGTGATGAAATATGACCTGAGAGTTGTAGGCTGAAATAAACCCTGTCCTCCCCAAGTTGAATTTGGTCATTGTGTTGATCACAGTGACAGAAAGCACACTGAGACTATATATATATATATATATATATATATATATATATATATATATTCACAAGAGCACAGGCAATACATTTCATAAAGAGAATAGATGAACCAAGGAGAGCCAAGAAGGAATCCACCATGTCCAACACATGAAATCAGGAAATCCCTAGCACTACTAGGAGAGGTAGAAAAGAACATACTGTCAATAAAAACAAAAAAAAAAAATTAGGAAATGGCAAACTCTTGTCAATAACAGGCTTAAATGACTTTGACACACCCTTTAACAGACACCAAGTAACTGACTGGATTAAAACACAAGTTCCAGGTCAGGAGAGATGGCTAAGAGCATGTACTGCTCTAGCAGAGGCCCCGAGTTCAATTCCGAGCAGTCACATTGGGCAGCTCACAACCACCTGTAACTCTGACTTGAGGGGATCCAATGCCTCTGTCCTTTGTGCACACCGTGTGGGCACACACATGCACAACACACACAAGTTTTTAAAAATTAAAAAATTTGAATGTTGTCCCCCAGAAACACACCTCACTAGCCAAGACATCCAAAAACTGAGAAAGGACAGAAATGAACCTATTAAGTAAGTGGAGCCCCAAACAAGAAGGCTACCATATGTTAATAAAGAGAACAAGTTATCCAGAAGATAGAGCAGTCTTAAATATTTAGACACCAAACATCGGAGCTCTCAGTCCTATGAAACAAATACAAAAGGCCACAAAAAGACAGTTGGGTCAGAAAACAACCATAGTGGGAAGCTTCAATATTCTACTCTCAGTTTACTGAAAATACTAAAAATCAGTAGAGAAACTTCAAAGCCAAACTGCCATGGATCAGTTGAATTTAATAGCCATGTATAGACTATTCCACCTAACGGATACAAAGTATACATTCTTCTCAGTGGTCCACGGGGCCTTCTCTAAAACTGATCATATTATGTGTCCTATGGCAAGTCTTAACAGACACAAAAGAATCAAAGTAATTTCTGTGTCTTGGGAACAGATTATAGTAAAGTTAGAAATTAACAGCAAGGAAAACTAAAGAATTGCACATACACTGAGTAATATGAATAACAACTTCCAATAGCAAAAAGTTTGTTGTTGTTTTTGATTTTTTGAGACAGGATTTCTCTTGTAGCCATAGCTGACCTTGAACTAGCTCTATAGATCAGGCTGGCCTTGAACTCACAGAGATCCACCAGCCTTTGCCTCCTGAGTGCTGGGATTAAAGACGTGCACCATCACCTGGCACAAAAAGATTTTTAATGATGTGTATGTATGTGTGTGTGTGTGGGGGGGGGTGGTAATGTGTGCAGATGTGACACTGGGGATCAAACTCAGAGTCTTGTGCGTGCCAGGCAAGCATTCTACCAACTGAGCTAGATCCCTAACCCCATGACTCACTTCTGAATGCGGGATAAAGCAATCGAGGAGGAACTTTAAAATGCCTGTAATCAAAGGAAATGATAGCAATGAAGAAAGAGTAACTTACAGTCCCTGGTGAGACAACTGTCGACAGCTAGCCTGTCTTTCAAAGTGGGAAGAGTCCAGGTACCTTGCACTCCTTATCTGCTTCTGTAAGCATGCCTGACTACAAGAAAGGCATTTCTCGTCTTGATCTTTGTCACCTGTACTCTCTAATGCTAATAGAAATGTAAGCCCGCTGATGATGTAACAACCTGAAAAGCCTATCAATACTGTAACAACCTCCGTGCAACTGCTCATTGTTACAGTGACAGCCTCATGGAGCCCATTAATGTAATATACTTTTTCTGCTCCTCCACTCTGTTTCTGGTGCCTGTTTGAGTGTGGTGTCTTTCCTGCCTCAGTTTCCCTAGCATCTCTCAAGTAAAAAGTAAAAAAAAAAAAATCAAAATACACTTAAAATAGCAATTAAGCGGGCGGTGGTGGCGCACGCCTTTAATCCCAGCACTCGGGAGGCAGAGCCAGGCGGATCTTTGTGAGTTCGAGGTCAGCCTGGGCTACCAAGTGAGTTCCAGGAAAGGCGCAAAGCTACACAGAGAAACCCTGTCTCGAAAAACCAAAAAAAAAAAAATAGCAATTAAAAATAGTGGGAAGCAGAGCCAGGCAGCGGTGGCACATGCCTTTAATCTCAGAGGCAGAAGGATCTCCTAAGGCCAGCCTGGTCCATAGAGCAAATTTCAGGGGGACAGGAAAAACAAAATGACTTTTCTAACAATACTTGTTAGTATAAAATGCAATAAAGTTTATACTTATTAAAATATAATTAGAGGCCAGGTGGTGGTACACACCTCTGATCCCAGCAGATGCATATGGATCTCTGAATTCGAAGCCAGCCTTATCTACAGAGTGAGTTCCAGGACAGCCAAGGCTACAGAGAAACCCTATCTCGAAAAACAAAACGAAAAGAACACAAATATTGTTATTTTATGTACACAGATGTTTTATCTGCACATATGTCTGTACATGATGCGCATGCCCAGTTCCGACGTATGCCAGGAGAGGGCACTGATCCCCTGAAACCGGCCTTTGTGAGCTGCCATGCAGGTACCAGGAACTGAATCCAGGGCCTCTGGAAGAGCAGCCACTGCTCTTAGCTGCTGAGCCATGTCTCCAGCCTCCCGACCATGTGTTCTTTGTGTGATGATACTTGAAGAAACGCTGGCAGATGAGACCAGGGTGTTGCTCAGGGTGGTCTGCATGCTTAGCATGCTAGAGGTCCTGGATCCAGCACCAAAGGTGGGGGGCTGAGACTTACAACCCCAGGCTGCAGCATATTAAGTAACATCATAACAAGTTATACCACAATGTACTTCCAGATAACTTGCATTTGAATCATGCTACCTTTTACAAACGTGCATTTCCAAGGCCCTTACCATACTTTAATAAGACCAGGGAGAAGGAGGGTTTATTATTTTAACAGGCTTTGGTTCTTAAGCATTCTTTTCCACTGCTCTTATACCTTTTTTAAGGCATGCATTCACAGGCAAGGCAGGTTCACAGGCATGTGTGTACTAGACTGGCTGGTCAGCAAGCCCCAAATTCTTTAGTCTCTGCCTCCCCAGTGCTGGGAGCAAGCAAACACCACTATGCCTGGCATTTTCAAAGGTGTTCTGGGGGGCAAGAACTCAGTTCTTCATGCTTGTGAGGCAAAGCACTTTACCCACTGAGCTATATTATTATATTATATTATATTATATTATATTATATTATATTATATTATATTATATTATATTATATTATATATCTAGCTCTTTAAAATCAGCCTTGAGGGCTGGTGAGATGACTCAGTGGGTAAAGGTGCCTGTTGCCAAGCCTCACCACTTACGTTTGACCCCACAGGACCCGCATGGTGGAAGGAAGGCTTCTAATCCTAGCACTCAGGAGTCAGAGGTAGGCAAATCTCTGTGAGTCTGAAGTTAGCTTGGCCTACATAGTGAGCTGCCTTTAGTCCCAGCATTCGGGAGGCAGAGGCAATCAGATCTCTGTGAATAGGAGGCCAGCCTGGTCTACACAGCAAAGTTTTAGGACAGTTAGGACTAAATAGAGAGACCCTATCGCCAACAAACAATGAAAACAAATCATATCAGGTACGGTGATGCAGACCTGTAATCCAAGCACTCCAGAGGTTGAGGCAGGAGGATTACAAATAAGGTCATTTTGTCTCAAAAAAAAAAAAAAAAAAAAGCCAGAAATAAAACAAAACCCCTTCACAGTTGACTGGGTCTTTCCCTAGAGACAATGCTACCCTACTTAGTTTTTTTTTTAATGTGGGTAACCCTCACATTATGTTTTGGAAAACAATGACCTAAATTTGATAAAGAAAGTCTACAAGAAACTGGGACTGTGTGTAGTCTCCTTTAAAGTCTTAGAGAACAGCTAGACAGCATTTTTTGCACTAAGAAAATAACCCCACCCCCACCTTGCACCCCACGCCCATCCTGTTGGAAGGAGTTGATTAATTCTGCAGCATGGCCAGCAATCTCTGAAGCGCGGAAACCTCTTTTTCTCTCTTCCATTCTTGGTGTGCAAACCGAACGTGGGCCTTCTTCAGTGAGGCAGGCCCAGGCAGAATCTCGACAGCCCATTCTGGACATTTCTACAGAGATGAAATTAGGTCAAAGAGAAAACCTAGAGCAGTCTGAGGGAGAAAAAAATTCCCGAGATGCACTGTACATCTCAACATCGGTTGAGGAGGACAACATGTTGCCTGCTGTTTGCTCTGGTGAAGGTCGGTGCCTGTCACATGTGCCTCAGGCCTTCCTGCTCTGGCTGCTGACTTCTGAGTCATTGTGGCTGAGGGGGGAAGCCTCAGACCTCAGGCTGCCTAACACCATCTGACTCTTCGGTGAGGCCTTTGTGCCAGGCTGGTTTGAAATGAAAGAACAACTAACTACAGCGTTGCTGGCTCTGGCTTATTTTAAGACATTCTAGGAAGAGAGAGAGAGAAGGAGAGAGAGAGGAAGAGGGGGAGAGAGAGAGAGAGAGAGAGAGAGAGAGAGAGAGAGAGAGAGAGAGAGAGAAATTACTCTGTTTTTGATCATGGCTGCAAATTAACAATAAAACATGAAGACCAAGCTGGTAAGTGAATTCTCAACTGGGAAGTGAGACCAGTGCCAGCCCTATTAGTCACCAGCGTTATTGAAGGGTGGAGTGCCCTAACAGGATAAAACATTAAACCAAAAGCAATACTTCCTTATAATGTCCATTTTCCTAAGAAATCTTTCAAATGTGAAAGACTAGACTGCTTAGTAAGCAAATACTATGTTTAGAATTTTAGAAAAGCCGTTCTTTCTTCTTCTTTTCCCTCTCTGTCAGTGGGAGACTGTTGCTGGGTATATATGTCTGTAAATAAAATTCTCCCTGTTAAACAGGCTTAAACTGCAAGCAGGCCTCTCGAAACCTAAAAACCTAGAGAACTTTAACCTGAGGTGTTCAAAACCTATTGCAATTGAGAGAAAACCACGCTGGAATATAACGTGTTTGAACTTCAGTTCGGGCTCTACCTTTGAACCCAATGCCTCTTTGCATGAAGTACTTAAGGAAGATTTTTAACCGACAGGGCATTGGAAGCTCACCCCTGGAATGCCAGCACTGTCAGGGCATGAGGAGACAGAGGCAGGAAAATTACAGAGAATTCCAGGCCAGGCTGGACTACAGAGTAAGATCCTGTCTCAAAAACAACAACAAAAATCATTTAACTGATTGGTGTGATATCTAGCTAGTCCCCAACCAAAGTTAACAATGACTAATCACTCTGAGTTTATTTTCACGTCTGCTGTGGGGTGGGTCCCTCTTCAGCCTACTTCATAGGTGCGTATGAAACAATGTACAGGAAACAGAAGATCACATGTTCGCTTGTTTGTTTATTTGTTTGAGTCCTCTTATTGCCCTTGAATGGCTTGGTACTTACTATGCAGCCCGGGCTGGTATCAAACTCCAGGCAGTCTTCCTGTGCAGCTGCCCAAATACAGGAATTCCAGGTCTGTGCCTCCACGACCAGCTAGTTTTTCTTTCTTTTCTTTATTATTATTTTTGTTGTTATTATTTGCTTTTATCTTTTTCCAAAGTGAGTCTTTTTATTTCAGTCTGCTATTTAAGGTATTATATTAAGGATAGGTAATGTTTTGCGGACATAAAGTTGAATAATATTTATTAACATATACCTGAATATATTCAGAAGTTTGAATGAATAGAAATAATTAATGAAATATAATTTTATTTTCTTTTAAAAAAGGTTTTATTTGTTTTTACTTTGTATGTGGAATGTTTGCTTTCATGTATGTATGTGTACCACATGCATGCCTGGTGCCTAGGGATATCAGAAGAGGATGTTGGATACTCTGGAACTGGAGTTATGGTCAGTTGTGAGCCACCATGTGGCTGCTGGAAACCAAATCCAGGTCCTCTGCAAGTCCAGCAAGTGTTCTTAACCACTGAGGCATTTCTCCAGCCCCTAATATATATTCTTCATTCATTCACTTATTTGAAAGAATGTTACCTCAACATAGGGAGCTATTTGTTGTTGTTTTTTAAAGATTTATTATGTATACAGTATTCTGCCTGCATGTATCCCTGCAGGCCAGAAGAGGGCGCCAGATCTCATTACAGATGGTTGTGAGCCACCATGTGGTTGCTGGGAATTGAACTCTGGACCTCTAGAAGAACAGCCAGTACTCTTAACTGCTGAGCCATCTCTCCAGCCCTATTTGTTGTTTTAATATGCTGTATCATCTTAGGTGTTTTCTTGGACACCTGTCTCAAACAAACCAAAAAAGAAGTAATAGCAAATGCTGGTGACGAGGTGGGGAAATGGGAAGACTTACCCATCGGTGGGAGTGTAAACTGGTACAGCCACTTTGGAAATCAAAACAGAGTAACTAAAAACAGAGCTGCCACAGGAACCAGCTGTATCACTGCTGAACATACACCCAAAGGACTCCTGCCCATGGTACAGATACATGCTCATCCGGGTTTATTGCTACTCTACTCACAATTGCAAGGAAATAGAATCAACCTAGATGTCCATCAACAGGTGAATGGATGACAAAATGTGGAATATATACACAATGGAATTTTATTTAGTCATAAAGAAAAAAAAACTTCAGGAAAATGGGTGGAACTTGGAGAGCATTATACTCTGGAAGGCAACCCAGGTTCAGAAAGGCAAATACTGTATATCCTCTCTCATATGCAGGTCTTAGCTTCCAAACTGTAAAATATGTGTATTGGGGGCTGAAGAGATGGCTCAGTGGTTGAGAGCACTGGCTGTTCTTCCAGGGGACCCAGGTTCGATTCCCAGCACCCACATAATGACACAACACTCGGTAACTCCAGTTCCGGGGGACTCCAATGCGCTCCTGGCCTCCATAGGTACTGCACACACAAAGACACACAGGCAGGCAGAACCACAATACAAATAAAACAGAAAAGCAAATCTTAGAAACGTTTTTTAAAAAATACATGTGTATCTAGGTGGGAGTAAGTGTGGGTAAAGACCAGGGATGTTGAAAGGGGCCCGTGGGTCCAGAAAACAGAGACTCTAAGGGAAAGGGGTGGTAAACACAACAGGACAAGTGGGAGGAGGAGTGGAGGGGCCTATGAGTACAATACAGACAGAGTCAGGGCAGGGAGACGGTGGAGAGAAGGGGAAGGCTCGACCAAAGTGGAATATGTATGCAATTCCTGTATGGGAACCCAGTATTCTGTAATCTAATTTAAAAAGTGAAAATAAAGACTAAAGGGATAACTCAGTTCTTAACAGCATTTGTTGTTTTCGAAGAGGCCCTGGGCTAGATTCCTAGCGCCTACATGGTGGCTCACAGCCACCTGTAACTCCAGTTCCAGGGAATCCATCGGGCCAGCTTGGGCACCAAGCATGCAGATGGTGCACAGACACAAATGCAGGCAAAGTCCCCATACAGGAAATAAAATAAATAATAATAGAAAGGAGCTAGGAAGACGGTCAATCAGAAAAAGCAAACATGAGGACCACCTGCATTTGAATCCACAGAACCCACATGAAAGTCGTGGTGGTTGGACATACGCATAATCCCCTCGCTGGGGATTAAGTCTAGAAGAACCCAAGGGCTCGCTGGTCAGTAAATCTAGCACAACGGTGAACTTCGGGTTCAGCCAGAGAGCCTGTCTCAAAAACTAAGGTGGTAAGAGATAGAGAAAGATACCAACTTTGATATCTAGCATCCACACACTCAGGCATGGGTGCACACACCCTCACACTCACACATGTACATATACACAAATACATACACATGCATACCACAAAAAGTAAAATATTCAATAACAAATAATAGCACAGTTGGTAAAACCATCAGAGTAGAAGAGACGGTGAGCTCTCTCCTTAATGTCCCCTTTATCAATCAGGTGTCACTCAGCGAACTCGAAGCTTCAGTTCCCAGGAAAGTATTGGGTAATAAATATGATACTCACAGACCGAGGACTCATCAGCCTTGCCAAATGAGTACTCACTCATACGCAAAAGGAGGCTGGGGGATTAAATCAGTGGCTCTTTCAACCTGAAGTCTTGGGTTCGGTTTGGTTCCCCCGAACGAAGAGAAAAATAAAAATGAAGAAACAAAAATTCGGAATGTGTGTCCCCACAAGCGGAACACAGGAATTTCAACAGCTATTACCAAATATGAATCATTCGATCCACTTCCATTAGCCGAGAAAGATCATCCTATCTCTTCCTTAGTATCAGGAGACCTAGAGTTATGTCCTGGCTCTCTGCCTACGGTCATAAGTTGACTTTATCCAGAAAACTTTTAAAACTTTGGCTTTGTTTTGAAACCATAACAACAGAGACAGTGTGATCTTTGCAAAGATCTTGAGCCGAAAAGGCCTTGGAGATAATTTTGGTAACCAGTTTTGTTATTTAGTTGGCAGAACTTTTTTTTGGTAAAAATTTATTTATTCTTATTTGTGTGTACGTGTGCATGCCTGCATGAGTTTACGTGCACCTCTATACAAATGCTGGCTGAGGCCAGAGGGTGTTGGATTCTCTGGAAATGCAGTGACAGATAGTAGTGAGCCACCTGACTTGGGTAGTTAACCTAACCTGGGTCTTCTGGAAGATCAGTGAGTGCTCTTAACCACTGAGCCATTTCTCCAGCCCTTTTTGGCAGAACTATAATGGAAACAAAAATATAAGAAAATGAAAGTCAGGGGCTGGAAAGATGGCTCAGTGGTTAAGAGCACTTACTGCTCTTTCAGAAGACTTGGGTTGGGTTCCCAGTATCCATATCAGGTATCTCTCAACCTTCTGTAATTCCAGTTCTAGGGCATCTGATGCCCTCTGGCCCCCATTTAGTGTGCACAAAAACATTCCAGCACACACATACTAAATAAGTGAATTTTTTTTTTTTTTTTTAAGAAAGGGTTTCCCTGTGTAACCCTGGCTGTCCTGGAACTCTCTCTATGGACTAGGGTGGTCTCAAACTCAGAGATCCACCTGCCTCTGCCTTCCAAGTACTGGGATTAAAGATGTGCCCCACCAGGCAAAAATGAATAAATCTTTTTAAATGAAAGAAAATAAGAACTATGCAGCTTCCCTTAAAAGAAGGCAGATATTTAGCCTGAATGGTGTTCCCTTCATCCAGCTCCTGCACTCCTCTGGACACCGCTATGGCTCTGCAGTATTTCACTGACTTGTTCCAACCTTCCCAGTACACAGAGTAGTCAAACTGAGACTTGAACCTGGGTCAGAGGTCTGTAATCCTAGCAACTCAGGCAGAAGGATCATGCGTTCTAACCCAGACTAGGTAATTCAGTAAAACGCTGCCTAGTGGAGAGGAGGGGAGGGGAGGGAGGAAAGGCTCGAGGGTGCTTGGTGACTGGTAGCCCTGTGGTGGAGTGCTTGTTTGCAGGGCCTGCATGGGACACAACAGTGGACACCCAGAGACGGCTCAGCAGTTAAGAGCACAGGCTGTTCTTCCAGAGGACCCAGGTTTGAGTCCCAGCACCTACATGACAGCTTACAGCCACTGTAACTCTATGCCTAGGGCACCCAGTACCCTCTTCTGGCTTCCGTGGGCACTAACCTTACAGGAGGTGCACTGACATGCAGGCAGGCAAAACACACACGTCCTTAAAATAATAGTAAAATGAAAACAGCAAAAGAGAAAGCTAGCCGGGCGGTGGTGGCGCACGCCTTTAATCCCAGCACTCGGGAGAAACCCTGTCTCGAAAAACTAAAAAAAGAGAGAGAGAGAGAGAAAGCCAATAGTCAATTCAGAACGCATCATGATTTTTTTTTAAAAGCTACTAGGTATTTCCCAGATGACTTCTCCGGCCTAAACAGGGCTCTCTGTTTCACTTGCATCACCTCATTTATTCCGGGCAATACCCCTTTGAGGTACAGGAATAGTGAGATCAACTCAAGAGATTAAAAAAGTAATGCGAGCCGGGCGGTGGTGGCGCACGCCTTTAATCCCAGCACTCGGGAGGCAGAGCCAGGCGGATCTCTGTGAGTTCGAGGCCAGCCTGGTCTCCAAAGCGAGTTCCAGGAAAGGCGCAAAGCTACACAGAGAAACCCTGTCTCGAAAACCCCAAAAAAAAAAAAAAAAAAAAAGTAATGCGATAAGAAAATTGCTCCAGGTTGTGCAGTCACAATGTTGCCTCCTTGCTCTTCTGTGGCTTCCTCTGTAAGCAGCAACCAGGTGAGATCATTTCTGAGGCACATGCTAGTGTGTGTCCACAGAATTTTCTGGCCATAAGTCCACGTCTTAAGACGGGTTCTTCCCCCATAACCATTTCTTTAGAGTTAGGCACATTCCTCTGCAATGGTTCACTGTGTGAGTCATGCAGGGGGACTTGTGAAAACGTTATTTTTCAACCCACCAATCAAGCAAGTTTAATACCCACTTGAAGGCCACTTTAATCTTGGGACTTGCAGGAAAAGGCTGGTAGATTTTTGTGGCTTCATGGAGAACCTGGTCTACACAGTGAGTTAGTTCTAGGGCAGCCAGGGCTACAAAGTGAGAGCCTGTCTTATGCCTCAAACAAACAAACAAACAAACAAACAAACCAAACAAACAAACAAAGCCACTTGAGAGCAAGTACTACCTTTGGCGTGGTTGCTTGTTGACGCAGTAAGCTGCATCATAAGGGATGGGAATTTGCCATTCCAAGTTTGCTACTCTGGAATATTCATGTATTGAGCAGAACTATGTGAGAAACAGCTCTGGCCTGTATTTGACGAAAATCAAGACGTAAGCTTTCATTTATAAGCTGGGTATGGTGGTGCTCACGCCTTTTATCCCAGTACTTGGGAGGCAGAGGCAGACTATCTCTGTGAGTTCGAGGCCAGCTTGGTCTACGTAGAGTCTCAGGAAAGCCAAAGCTATGTAATAGAGACCCTGTCTCAAAAAAAAAAAAATCCATTTGTAAAAGTGTCTCCCTCTCTCATCCTGGAAAAGGAGAGAAATTTTTAATTACTTTAATTAAGTTAATTCTTACCAGTCCAAATGCATATTCAACCAGAGATCAGATGTGGCCTGGACAGAGAAGGCAAAAAACCAGACCTTACAGAAATGACCCTTATCTCCTATTAGGCCACTCCCTATGTATTTACTTTCCTACAATCTGCTGCCCTAAAAGTCTGAAGTGGCCTCCTCTGTCTGTCATTTCCCTGAGATTGAGTTGTTCTTCATGAAGGTGCTGTCTAATCCTTAAGTTTTAACTGCCACTTGCATGTGTAAGTAAATTCTATTTTTCTCTTGTTAATCTTTTGTCTGTTTTTCAGGTCTAGATAGGGAACTTAGGAGGGCAAAGAGAAAAAGGTTTGGTTTGGTTTTCTCTTTTTCTCCTCTATTTTGATGGGACCACAAAGTATTGGTCTGGGTCCTTGTGGCCAGAGAGCAAATGAAATCAGTGTCGGGAGAAGATCTTTCCGGGGAGGTGAGAAACAGCAAATGAGAGTCACGGAAAGTGGAACTGAAGAGCAGGCATGGTAGTACACCCTAGAAATGCCAGCGCTGGGCACATGGAGACAAGGCCAGCAGTGCAAGACCAATCCTGGCTAGATAAGAACTTCAAGGCCTGGCTACACGACACCCCGACTCAAAACAAAAAATAAACCAACAAAACAAAACAAAAAGTGAGGCAGCTAGGTAGCCCCAACAATAAGTACCTATTG
Source organism: Peromyscus californicus insignis (assembly GCF_007827085.1). NCBI lineage: Eukaryota > Metazoa > Chordata > Mammalia > Rodentia > Cricetidae > Peromyscus > Peromyscus californicus. The sequence continues at coordinate 64,550,124 of NW_026294573.1, read as the reverse complement.
TGACACTGTGATAGCAGTCAGTGTGGGGCCTTCCCCCTCCCTCCCTCCCTTCCTTCCTGATTTCCTTCCTACTCCTCCTTTTCTTTTCCTTTTTTTTTTTTTTTTTTTTTTTTTTTTGGTTTTTCGAGACAGGGTTTCTCTGTGTAGCTTTGCGCCTTTCCTGGAACTCACTCTGTAGACCAGGCTGGCCTCGAACTCACAGAGATCCACCTGCCTCTGCCTCCCGAGTGCTGGGATTAAAGGCGTGCGCCACCACCGCCCGGCTCTTTTCCTTTTTTTAAACACAAGGTTTTGCTATGTTGCCTTGGCTAGTCTGGAACTATATAGAGCAGGCTGGCCTTGAACTCAAAGAGATTTGCATATCTCTGCCTCCTGTCTCCTGAATGCTGGATAAAAAACATGTGTCGCCGGGTGGTGGTGGCTCACACCTTTAATCCCAGCACTCGGGAGGCAGAGCCAGGCGGATCTCTGTGAGTTTGAGGCCAGTCTGGTCTCCAAAGCGAGTTCTAGGAAAGGTGCAAAGCTACACAGAGAAACCCTGTCTCAAAAAAAAACAAAAACAAAAACAAACAAACAAAAAAAATGTGTCGTCACCCCTGGCTCAAGGTTCTTAAGTAAATGGGCACAAACACATTTCCAATAAAAAGATTGATTTTAGGCAGGTATAATATCACACATCTGTAACCTTAGTATCTAAGCGACTGGGACAGGAGGACAGCAATCTAGAGGCAGCTCAGCAAAACAGCAAGACCTTGCTGCAAACTGTTTATAATGAGACAGGATAAAACGGTAACTTGTGGCATGGAAATTTAAGCATAGGACCCCCAATATCTTAGACCTGCTATGATGAACTTTCAACAAGAACAGAACCAGTAAATGGTTCAGTGGATAAAGGTGCTGGCTGCCAAGGCTGACGACCTGAGTGTGATCCCTTAGAGTCACACTGTAAGGAAGAGAGCTGACTCTCGCAAGTTGTCCTCTGACCTCCACGCTTGCTATGGCATATGAGGGTTGAGCAGGTGGCATGCACACACACACACACACACACACACACACACACACACACACACACACACACACACACTGTAATAAATAAATGTGATAAAACTTTTGAAATGAGAGCCATGTTTCCATAAAGATAACCAGCTCTTGCACTTTGACCGAAGTATTAAACAGAGAGGTGATTACATCTGACATCAAAGTAGCATGACTCTTTAATCTTCCTCATTTTATTGTTTCAAATAACACTTAAACTCGGGAGAGGGCTCTGGCTCCCTTGATCTGATTTCCTGAGCCCCAGGTTTGATTTCATACCTCTCTGTATACATGCCACTTGAGAAAACATTTTTCACTGAGAGAATTGAACTGCAGTGATGTCACAAACTGACATGAAAGCTGAGGAGTGGTGGGTCTGGCTTGTGACCCCAGGGTTGAGGCGGTAGAGGCAGGAGGATCAGGATTTCCAGGTCACCTTCTGTCACAGGAGTTGGCGGCCAGCCTGGGTTACTTGAGATCCTGTCTCAAAAAATAAAGACAAACAAAATCCCCTCACCTTAAAGGGCTGTGTGCCGCTGAATGGTCAAGCACTTGCAAGTAGGTACAAAGCCTTGGGTCCAGCCCCAACCATCACTAAACAAAACAAACCGACGTTGTGGTTCTGATGTCCCTTGACTTCTCCCACTTCCTGTGTCATTCTTTCCCATTCACACCCATCTTATGCTCTATTATTATTTTTTTCTTTTATGATAGAGTGAATGAAGATTTATTAAGAAGAAGTGATAAAAAAAACAACTCCCAAGACAGGAAAAGTTTCCAAGGAGGAGTAACTATGCAGTTTCTTCTTAAAAAATGTATGTGTGTATTTGTCTGAGACAGTCTTGTGTAGCCCAGGTTGGCCTTGAACTGAATATGCAGAAAGTGATACTGAACTCCTAACCCTCCTGCTCAGTGCTGGGATTCCTCAGTGCTGGCATTACAGATGTGCACCACTAGGTCTGGTTTTACAGGGTTCTGGGGACCAAACGTAACACCTTATGCTCGCTAGACAAGCTAAATGCCCAATCCCCACAGGGTGAGATAAGCATCTAGTTTCACTCTTCTGTGTGTGGACATCTACTTTACTCCAGCAGTTCTCCTCATCATTTGTTATAGCTCACCATTACACCTTCCACATCTTGGCACCATGGCACCCATATGCTTCCTCCCCAGAACAATTTCCTTTCTTCCTGTCCTCTTCCATGCTCCTGCCTAACTCTCTTACTCAACACTCTAAGACTACATTCAAGTAACACTTTCTTTATCTCTCTCTTGTTTTTATTTTGGTTGGTTGGTTTTTAAACAACACAGGGTCTTCCTATGTAGTCCTGGATGGTCTGGTACTCAATGTGTCCAAGCTGGCCTGGAATTCATGGCAGTCCTCCAGCTTCAGCCTCCCAGTTGCTAGGACTATAGGCATTCACCAGCACAACTGGATACCTACTTAATCTTTATCGTTTGTTTGGGCTTTTGTTTTTGTTTCTTGTGTGATAAAGTCTCACAGGATGACTCAGGCTGATCTGGAATTCACTGTGTTACTCCGAATGGCCTTGAATTCTTGGTAATACTCATGCCTCTGCATCCCAAATGCTAGGATTACAGGCTTGAGCGACCACACTTATTTAACCTATTTGATCCTTATCTTTGTTTACCACCAACTGAAGTCACTGCGTGGTTGCTGTGTACTACATACTTAGAGAGGAAAGGAAACTTTGACATAATTCCTGTTCCTGAGAAACTTGTGAGTTGATGCAGGACACTAACACTAACTCCATAGCAGTTTCTGAATGGTGTGTGTCTCCATCATAAGCAACTGCACCAAAAACCAAGGGTGGTGTGACCTAGCACTTTGGAGGTAGAGACAGGAAGATTAGGAGTTCAAGATCATCCTTGACTACATATCAAATTAAAGACCCTGTCTCAAAAATAAAAATAATAAATGGCAAAAAAAAATTAGGTAAGGGGCTGGAGAGATGGCTCAGAGGTTAAGAGCACTGGCTGCTCTTCCAGAGGTCCTGAGTTCAATTCCCAGCCACCACATGGTGGCTCACAACCATCTATAATGAGATCTGGTGCACTCTTCTGGCCTGTAGGAATACATGCATGCAGAAGACTGTATACATAATAAATAAATAAATAAATCTTTTTTAAAAATTAGGTAAAAATCATGGCTTGGTTTGGTAGCTAATGCCTGTCTGTGATCTTAGCATTGAGGAGTCAGAGGTAGGGGATTGCTACAGTTTCTAGGCTAGCCAGTTCAACATAGCAAGTTCCAGGCTAGCCAAGGCTACACAGCAAGCCTCTATTAGAAGAAGAAGAAGAAGAAGAAGAAGAAGAAGAAGAAGAAGAAGAAGAAGAAGAAGAAGAAGAAAAAGAAGAAGAAGAAGAAGAAGAAGAAGAAGAAGAAGAAAAGAAGAAAAGAAGAAAAAGAAGAAGAGAAGACTGAGGATGTAGTTCCATGCTTGCCTAGATGCACGAAGATCTTGGTTTGGTCCCCAAAACTGAATAAATTGGGTATGGTGTTGAGCACCTTGGGGGCAGACGGGACTACAATGTGAGACTCAAAAAATAAAAAAAGCTGAATGTGGTGCACCATGCCAGTAATCCAGGATTTGTGGGAGGTGAGGTGGGATAATTTTGGTAAATTTATGGCCTGTCTAGGGTACATAGCAAGACTCTAAACAAACCCAAAGAAACAGAAAAACACAAAGACAAACCAAAGAATGAGAGAAAATGTATACAAAGCAAATATCTGATAATGGTGTTTTTATATATTCCAGATATTTGTCAAGAATGTCAAAAAAACTGAAGATCTTTTAAAAACATTTATTTATTCAGTGTGTGTGTGTGTGTGTGTGTGTGTGTGTGTGTGTGTGTGTGTGTGAGTGAGAGAGAGAGAGAGAGAGAGAGAGAGAGAGAGAGAGAGAGAGAACGCATCATGGGTCACACAGCATGTGTGTGGAGGTCAGAGTATAACTTGTGGGAATCTGTTCTACCATGTGGGACCTAGGGATTTAACTCAGGTTACCAGACTTGGTGGCAAGCACCCTGACCCATTGTCTCAGTTAGAGTTTCTGTTGCTGTGAAGAGACATCATGACCTCGGCAACTCTTAAAAAGGAAAACATTTAATTGGGCCTGGCTTACAGTCAAAAGGTTTAGCTCATTATTGTCCTGACAGGAAGGATGGTGACATGCAGGCAGACATGGTGCTGGAGAAAGAGCTGAGAGTTCTACGTCTTGATCCACAGGCAGCAGGAAGAGACTGAGACACACTGGCCAGGCTTGAGCATCTGAGACCTCAAAACCCACCTACAGTGATACACTTCCTCCAACAAAGCCACACCTACTCCAACAAGACCACACCTCCCAATAGTGCTACTCCCTGTGAGTCTATTCGGGGGCATTTTCTTTCAAACCACCACATACCCAACAAGCCATCTCTCTGGCCCCCAAATCTGGGCTCATTTACACTGTCACTACTATGTAAAGTGGTACCATCTCTGGAAGAGTTCTGTGGCTCTGTCAGGAAAACATGGAGAACCTAGTACAGAGGCACATATCTGTAATCCTCAGGAAATGGAGGCAGGAGAGTGAGGAATAGCAAGTTCAAGGATAACCTGAGTTGCAGGAGACAAGGACTCAAAAAATAAATAAAAAATAAAGCATAGAATTAGCATCTAACTGCTGGGTGGGAAGTGTATATCGAACCCCAGCACTTGGCAGGTGAAGAAGGAGAATTGAGAGTTAGAGGCTAGCCTTGGCTATGTGGTGAGACTTCGGTATTTTTCTTTTTTCTTTTTCTTTTTTCTTTTTCTTTTTTTGCCCGGCCCGGTATTTTTCTTTTTAGAGCACAGTTTAGAGGGCATGGGTAACTGACCATTCCAGAATGGTCCCTTGTAGTCTTTGGTAAGATCCAGAAACTCACTGACTGCTCTTGCAGAGGTCCTGAGTTCAATTCCCAGCACCCACATGGCAGCTCACAACTGTTTGTAACTCTAGGATCTGACACCTTCACACAGACATACATGCAGGCAAAACACCAATACACATAAAAAATAAAATAAAGAAAATAAAAAAAAAGATCCAGAAACTCACTGGACCTGTTTCCTATCTGTCAGATAAAGAGGTTGAACTAAAACTCCTTGAAGCCCCTTAGGACTGTCAAAAACCTACAACTCTGGGGATTTTGGTAGAACCTAAATAAGGCTCATAGCCAATGGCTTCTGAAATGTTTATCAGCCACCCCAGAGTTGAAGAAATTGTAAAAAAGATCAAACAAGCCCTGGCCTCTAACCACTTTTCCCTACCTACAAAACAAACATGGAACTTCGGGAGAAAGTGCAGAGTAAGCTAAGGTATATATCAAAGTGAAACCAGCAGAACAAAGGCCAGCTGCTGCACTTAGCCTTCTTATCTCATAGACAAGCGGCTGCTAATGAGCCATAAATACAGTGTCTAGTTAGTACCCGGAAATAGAAGCACTCACTAAGTGCAGAGAAGCATGCCACTGGGCACTCAGTTGGGGAGAAACTAGCTGGACAGCTGGGATGGGGTGGGAGAGGTGGAGCAGAGATCACTCAGTCAGACAAAGGTTCTGTTGAGGTGAGGGACGCCTACCCCTAATGAGGCATGAAACCTTCACAGAAGAACGCCTGAGGGTGAGCAGGGGCTAGACACCTTCTCAGCTAAAGGCATTGTATTTTAGCAGGCACAGTTCTGAAGACACAATAGGACCACTTGGCATAAAGCAGGATCGAAAGCTGGAGAGATGGCTCAGATGTTAAGAGCACCGACTGCTCTTCCAGAGGTCCTGAGTTCAATTCCCAGCACCCACATGGTGGCTCACAACCATCTACAATGAGATCTGGCGCCCTCTTCTGTATACATAATAAATAAACAAATCTAAGAAAAAAAAAAAGCAGGATCAGGAGTTTTTTATTTCACTGGAAATGCAGACTCTCAGGTTCAACCTACATCTAACAAATAGAAATCTGCATATAAGGACGACATAGGAAATTGGCATCTTTACAGGATCCTTGCAATTGTCTGCAGTAACACTTAGGTCTGGCTGGAATGCTGGCCTTGTAGACTTTCAGACATCAATCACATGGGCTGTATTGGTGATGGGGGAAACCCTGGGCACTCAAGCTGTTACAGATATAAGTTCCATCCCGAAGTCTTAAACAAGAGATCAACTCTTACAAAAATCATTTCATTTAAAAAAAAAAAAAAAAGAGCTGGGCGATGGTGGCGCACGCCTTTAATTCCAGCACTCCGGAGGCAGAGCCCAGTGGGTCTTTGTGAGTTCCAGGCCAGCCTGGTCTACCAAAGTAAGTTCCAGGACAGCCAGGACTGTTTCACAGAGAAACCCTGTCTTGAAAAAACCAAAACCAAAACCAGAGAGAGAGACAGAGACAGACAGAGAGAGACAGAGACAGAGAGAGAGACAGAGACAGAAAGACAGAGAGAGAGAGAGAGAGAGAGAGAGAGAGAGAGAGAGAGAGAGAGAAGAAGCAAAAAGGATAGCCTTATTTTCAATCGTGGAAGAAGTCAGTATAGGATAGATTAATTCTACTCAATCTTGGTGTGTTTCAGGAGAACATAACACCAGGTTAATCTACAGAGATGAAGAAGCTCAGTGCTCACCCCACCCTCCATACTAGGGATTGAACATGCTAAGCAAGCACTCGACCAAGAAGCAACCTTCCCAGTCCAAGAAGCTGAAATTTAACGCTCTTGCTGTGTGACAAACATCATCTGTAACATCCACTAGGATTGGCTGTTGGAATTCCTGGCCACTACCCAGCTACATGACGGCTTGTGCACAATTCAGTAGTCAAGCAAGGGGCCTTATGCTCGTAATTTTCGAGCAGCGTGATCATGCAATCTATGCGCATAAGTGGTGCAGCTCCCTAAATCCATATGCGCATGTGAAGGGGAATCCATAAGAAGCAGATCACAGACTCCCCACGTCTCCCCCCCCAAGCACACACATGTCTCTTCTGTCCCTCCCTTCTCCTAATAAAACTCTGGTAGTGGGTTTTGTCATGCCTCGTGGCCTTTCTTGCACGATAGTAGTGCCACTTAGTGAATAACACAGCGCTGCCGCATTAAAACCAACATTGGCTCTATGTCTATTTCATTTATGTAGTATAGTGCATTACATATAATCAATACTTGATAAATAGGAACAGAGAACACTGGCTTAGTATGTTCAAGGCCCTGGGATTCATCTTCAACACTACAAAATAAAAAATGAAATAAAAGGGCTGGAGAGATGGCTCAGTGGTTAAGAGCACTGACTGGTCTTCCAGAGGTCATGAGTTCAACTCCCAGCAACCACATGGTGGCTCTCAACCATCTCTGGCACTTATAATAAATAGTTAAATCTTTTAAAAAAATGAAATAAAATAAGTTGAATGAATATTGACACAACTGATAGAATCAAGTCTTTCTTTCTTTCTGTTCTTTTCTTTTTTGGAAGTATCTAATGTAGCTCAGACTGGCATCCAACTTGCTACGTTGCAGAGCCTGGCCTTGAACTCCTGCCTCCATCTCTTGAGTGCTGGGATTGCAAGCATACATTACTGAGCCCAACTGGCACATGAACGGTGCCCTTTATTTGTTTATTTGCTTGTTTGTTTGGTTGGTTTTTTGAGACAGGGTCTCTTTGTGAAGGCTCTGACTGTCCTGAAGCTTGCTAAGCATTGAACTCACAGAGACCCTCCTGGCTCTGCCTCCTGAGTGTGCCACCACTGCCTCATGATATCTTTTTAATTGTATTTATTTATTTTGTGTGAGCATGGATACATGTAGTGGTCGGAAGACAGCCTTCAGGATTCAGTTCTCCATTTCTAGCTCGCCGAGGCATTGTGTCTTGTTGCTCCTGTGGCTGGACTGCATATTCCAGGCTGGTAGGCTTGCCAGCTTCCTGGCAATTCTCTAGTTTCCACCTCCCATTTTGCCACAGGAGTGCTGGGATTACAGATTTTTACTACCTTACTCAGCCTTATTTAATCTAGGTTCTGGTGATGGAACTCCAGTGGTTTGGCTTGGGCTATTGAGCCACATCTCTGGCTGTGATGACACTTTTTGAAAAAAAAAGAAGACGAATAAGAAGAAGAAGAAGAAGAAGAAGAAGAAGAAGAAGAAGAAGAAGAAGAAGAAGACGGAAGGAAGGAAGGAAAGAAGAAAGAAAGAAAATACAAGCTGACCAAATGGTGCTGGAGGGAAAATCCTGACAATCCCTGGAATCCCAATAAAAATGGAAGGAGAGATCAGTTCCACAAAGTTGTCTTCCACACTTTATATACACATAAGAATGAATGAATGAGCCGGGCGGTGGTGGCGCACGCCTTTAATCCCAGCACTCGGGAGGCAGAGCCAGGCGGATCTCTGTGAGTTCGAGGCCAGTCTGGGCTACCAAGTGAGTTCCAGGAGAGGCGCAAAGCTACACAGAGAAACCCTGTCTTGAAAAACCAAAAAAAAAAAAAAAAAAAAAAAAAAGAATGAATGAATGAATGAATGATTAATGATTGGTGACATAGCTAGCCGGTAAAGGTGCTTCCTGCCATGTTGGACTTACTTCCACCAGAGGATCCTGGTGAAAGCCAGTGCTCTTGTTATGCCCAGATCACGGGGACCCCCAAAAGACCACAGAGACCGAATCCCACATGTAAAAGCAAAGAGCCTTTATTTCAAGTTCTGGAGCTTGGTCTCTCTGTCTGTCTGACACAGCGGTGAGAGCAGAGAACCCTGAGCTCAGGTGGGGCAGAGTTTTTATCATAGCAGAGGTTGGGGTGAGGGGATTTCCAGGATCCAGGAACCTGATTGGCTGACAATTGTCTAGGGGTATCTGTAAAACAAAAATTAGGTATGTGCTAGACTCAAAGACATCTGGCCATCTGGTTGGAAAGTTTGGGATGTCAGGTACTTCCTCACCCCTGGGTGGATCCCTGGGTGGTATCAGCTTAAAGCTTTTCCTGGATCTGGGTGTTGCCTGCCAGTAAGCCTGTCACAGAAGCTGTGTCTAGGCCCCTAAGCCTGTCATGGCTGCTGTGTGGTCAAGTTATTTTGGGGCCCCTTCACATTCCCCCTTCAAAAGTATCAATGATAGGACTCAATCATGAGTCCTACCTGTCCTAAGAACCATTAGCTAACAGATTTTTCTAGGGCAGCAAAAACTGTTAGATTACATTCCTAAAGCTAGCCACCGAGGTCTGTTCCCTTAGTTGGCCACTTCCTCCTCCTGAGGCTGACTACCAAGGTCCAGCTATCAAAGCATTGAAGTCCAGCGATCAAAAGCCCCCTTTGGTTCACCTAGTTAAAATGAAATACTTCATCCTAACACGGGGGTTCCCCCTTTACCTTTATAAACTGCCTTTTGCCTATGGGCCACTTCTGCTTCTGCTCCAGCTAGAGAAGTCCTTTGCTGTCCTCCCTCGCCCCTGGACAAATGCCCTTCCCCCTCTCCCTTGCCCCTTTCCTCCCCTCTCCCTTGTTCCCTTCCCCTCTCCCTCTTCATCTAGCTCCTGTCTTTGTCCTTTATCCCCGCCCTCTGTTCCTCTGTGGCAAATAAATCTCCTTTGTGCTCAGTACTTGGTCTTGGGTGGGTGTCTTGAGCCAACTTGAAGGTTCCCTACAATTTTTGCTGTCATTGTTTTGAGATAGGGTCTCTATGTACAGTCCAGGCTGCCTCCAAACTTACTATGTAGCTCATACTGGCCTTAAACTTTTGACCATCCTCCAGCATCAGCCTCTTGAATGCTGGAATTACAGGCATGAGCCACCAGCCATTATTAGCTATTTTGAGTTGTTTGATGATAGAAAGGTTGGGGACTGAGAGATAACTCAATGACTAAGAGCACCAGCTGCATCTGTGAGGACTGGAGTTCAGTTCCCAGCACCCATGTTGCGTGGTTCACAACGGCCTGTAACTCCAGCTTCAGAGGAATCCAACACCTCTGGCCTCCTCAGGTACCTGAACACACACACACACACACACACACACACACACACACACACACACACTCATACATAATTTAAAATCATAAAAAATGGCTGGATGTGGTGACACACCATACATCTTTAATCTCAGCACTCAGGAAGTAGAAGCAGGCAGATCTCTGTGCGTTTGAGGCCAGCCTGGTCTACATAGGGAGTCCTAGGCCAGCCAGAACTATGCAGTGAAAGTCTGTTTCAGATGACCACAGGGCTGGGAGATGGCTCAGCAGTTTGGAGCACATGTGCAGAGGACCCAGGTTTGATTCTCAGAACCCACATGGCAGTCTACAACTATCTCTAACTCCAGTTCCGGGAGATCTGACACCCTCTTCTGACCTCCGTGGGTACCAGGCATGCTTGTGGTTCACATTATATACATGTAGGGAAAACATACATATAAAATATGTTATAAATATATAAAATATATAAATATATAAAATAAATAAATAAACCTAAAATAGTAATAATCTTAAAAATTAAAAAGGAAATATATTAACCCTCCATATCAGGAATTTCAGACATCTAGGCAAGCTGACATTACATTTAAGATTAAGGCTGTCTCTATTTGCAATATTTATATTTCCCAACATAAGGCATTAAATTGATGCTAGATTCTTAGAAATTAAGAGGCTCAGACACACCATGATGAGTATTCATGTTTTAATACTATAATATGAACAAATTGATATCAAACTCATACAGTAAAGATTTGGTCAAATTCATACTAAGTAAGCGTATTCCCACTGCTCTTGGGATTCAAACACCCCTCTGGAAGCCTATAACTGGACTTGTGGGTAGTGAGGACATTGGGAAACCTTGGCTCCTCCCACTAAACTATTCCTGATCCAGATAGAACTGTTGAGGCAAGTGAGCCTGCATCTGATGAGCAAATATGGGGGTGAGTGATAATTGAAAGACAGGTTTCAACTGGGGATCCCATGAGTCTTTTCACAATTCAGCAGGGACAAGTCTAGCAGGTTCTTAGTGTCCCTTTGGTGAGGGAAAGCCTGTGCAAACAGGTAACTCTTACACGATGATATTTTAATTTTGTAAAACTTTTTTTTTCTTTTTCTTTTTTCTGAGACAGAGTTTCTCTGTGTAATTTTGGTGCCTGTCCTGGAGCTCGCTCTGTAGACCGGGTTGGCCTCGAACTCACAGAGATCCGCCTGGCTCTGCCTCCCGAGTGCTGGGATTAAAGGCATGCACCATCACCACCTGGCTAATTTTGTAAAACTTTTATTTGTTACTGTGTGTACATACATGTGTGAGTTGGGGCACACCTGTACCACAGCACTTGTGTGGAGGTTAGAAGACAACTTTCAGGAGTGGGGTCTCTCCTTCTCTTTGGGCTCTGGAACCAGGCTGTCAGGCTGATGGGGCAAGTGCCTTTGAGATGAACCATCTCAGTGGCCTTACAAAGGCTTTTAGATAAATATATTTAGGGTTTGGTGGTGGTGGTGATTTAAAAAAAAACTGACTTATTTTTATTTTACTTGTATGAGTTTTTTTTTTTTTTTTTTTTTTTTTTTTGTGTGTGTGTGTGTGTGTGTGTGTGTGTGTGTGTGTGCACGTCCCCTATGTGCCTTATGCCTGTGGGGGCCAGAAGAGGGTGTCTGATCCCCTGAAATTGCAGGTACAGACGGTTTTGAGTGGCTATGTGGGTGGGTGCTGGAAACTGAACCTGGGTCCTGTGGAAGAGCAGCAAGTGCTCTTAACTGCTGGCCATCTCTCCAGCACTGAATTTTAGAGTTGGATAGGGTTTTGTTAAGTTGCTCAGGTTAGCATTGAACTCACAATCCTTTCACCTGAACCTCTGGAGTAGCTGTGATCCAGGAAAGCACCACCACATCTGCTCCAGACTTAGGATGCTGCTCGAGGACATTTCACCTTTTCTTATCAGTTTATTTTGTTTGCTGGCTTACTGTTTAGGGGGCACTCAGTGAGTTTGTGGAAGTCAGTACAACTTGTACGGGAGTTGGTTCTCTTTTTCCACCAGGTGGGTCCCAGGGATCAAACTCGGGTTGTCAGGCTTCTTGGCAAAATGCCTTTACCTTCTGAACCATCTGGATGGCCCACAGATCTTATGTCGATATTAAGAATGAGGCTTTAGTCGGGTGGTGGTGGTGGATGCCTTTAATCTCAGCACTTGGGAGGCAGAGGCAGGTAGATCTCTAAGTTCGAGGCCAACCTGGTCTACAGAGTGAGTTCCAGGACAGCCAGGGCTATGCAGAGAAATCCTGTCTTAATACAACAAGCAAAAAAAACAAAAAGAATGAAACTTCTTTATCTGTTGATATTTCCTCTATGGTGCTAGGCTCTAGATTTGAGTTTAAGAAGTATGTGGTGGGGGTGGTGATGGTGTTGGAGTCTGGGCATGTCAAATTCAGGATTTTGTATAAGAAACAAGCCCTGGATGGAACAAAAGTAGAAAAACATTGCACAAGTCGGTTCTAAAAGATGAGGAAACTAATAGACAAACCAGAATCCTAACCTAAGCTCACAAATCAGCAATAAAGCAGCAAAAGCAAAAAATAAGATTTAGAATACAAAGGGAATGTGGGAAGACAGGGGTCAAATTGTAAAGCTTCTGGAAGCTGAGAGAAATGAAAAACATTAACAGTTGCCATGTGAGCAGAGGGCACTTCATCCCTCTGTGATTTGTGTCTGATACCTAACTACACAGTGTGTGATGGGTTAAATCAACCTATATAGATATAATAACAATAGTAAGTAAATAAATTAGTGTGCCTGATGACTGTTTACACTGTTATATTCAGGAAAAATTTCTGAGAATTAATTTTCAGTTGCGAGGTTTGTAATTAGAAAACACTATGTATTTTGTGGAAATATCATCACATGTAAATTTATCAGATTAAAATTACCATTTGTGGGCTGGAGAGATCAGAGATGGCCTAGAGGCCTTGCTGCGCTCTCTCTCTCTCTCTCTCTCTTTTGAGATAAGTTTTTTCTGTGTAGCCCTGGCTGTCCTGGAACTCACTTTGTAGACCAGGCTGTCCTCGAACTCAGAGATCTGCCTGCCTCTGTCTTCTGAGTGTTGGGATTAAAGACTTGTGCCACCACCGCCCAGCTACAGTTGCTGCTCTTGCAGAGAGGATCGGGGTTCAGTTTCTAGCACCAACATGTGTGTCCACAAACCACCAGTTACTCTGGTTTCACGGGCTCAGGTGCCCTCTTCTGGTCTCCACAGGTAGAGTGTGGAGCACAGACATACAAACAAAACACTCATATACATAAAATAAAATATATTTTTAAAATTACAATTTGTATGCTACAAAAAATTATTGCCAAAACCTAACAGTAGGGCTGGTCACATAGTTCAGTGGGGAGAAGCATTTATTGAACAGGACTGACGTTCTGAATTTGATCCCAGGAGCTCATGGTGAAAGGAGAGGTCTAACTTCCTGACATTGCCATCTTTTGATCCCCACACAGTTCTGTGGCCCACAAGTGCCCCCCCATCTAACCCACACCCACCCACATGCAGGTGCGCGCGCACACACACACACACACACACACACACACACACACACACACACACTAATAATAAACTTAAAAGTTGGGGGTTAAACACCTCATGATAATGATTCAATTTACAAAAGTCACTTGGCCATTTCTTCTGTGCTTAGCAGTTTTGCTGATTTGAGTTGGTAGTAGCTTTAGATTTCAAGTTCCAAGGTCTGGCGATTCTGTATTTCTTTGAGTTTGTAAACTGTGTTTTTATACATGCTTCAAACAGGGCTACATGGTTCAAACAGCTGGAGTTTAGGGGCACTAATTGTTGGTCAAGTCAAGATTGAAACATTTGTATCTTCTTCTCTCTCTTATGAAAATAGAGGGTGACTGCTTACAGCCATGTTTATATGGTGTCTTAGTCAATGCTCTATTGCTATGAAGAGATACCATGACCATGGCCACTCTTATAAAGGAAAGCATTTAATTGAAACTGGCTTACATTTCAGAGATTTAGTCCATTATCATCATGGCAGGAAGCATGGTGGCACACAGGCATTCATGGTGCTGGAAAAGGAGCTGAGAGTTCTACATCCGGATCTGTAGGCAGCAGGAAGAGACAGTAAGCTACTCTAGGCTTAGCTTAGGCTTTTGAAACCTCAAAGTCCACCCCTAGTGACACCCTTCCTCCAGCAAGGCCACATCTACCCAACAAGAGCACACCTCCTAATTCTTCTAAGTAGTGTCACTCTCTGATGACTGAGCATTCAACTATATGAGTCCATGGAGGGCATTCTTATTCAAACCACCACATATGGTATTTATGTCACGCAATATGTCTGAGTTAGGGTTTCTATTACTGTGATAAACACCATGACCAAAAGCAACTTGAGGAGGAAAGTGTTTATTTCATCTCATAGTTTATAGTCCATCATCCAGGAAAATCAGGGCAGGAACTCAAGGCCTTCTACTGATGTCTGCAAAAAACAAAAACAAAAAACTATACACACACACACACACACACACACACACACACACACACACACACACACACACGCAAATCCCTTTGGTAACAGGAGCACAATGAAGTTTTTCTTCATCTTAGTAAGATTAGACTGTTTTCTTGTTATACACAATAACATCAAGAATTAATTTAGTTTTAAAGTTTTAGTTGACTCCCCAAACAGCCGGGGTTCTTACCAGTTTCTTCTGCCCCTTTGTTCTCTTTCCACTTGGCATAAGAGTAAAGATACTGTAGTGACAAAAATACATCTGTGTTGACAGAGTAAGCCTCACATTCACAGTCTAGCCATTCTTCAAAAAAAACGCAAACCTTCCTTATCAACAAACACTGGGCCATCTCTGTTTGCTTCTTTTCCTTCTGTCCATTTCTAAAAAGCACAGGTGGAGTTTACTGAAGGACGTTTTGTATATGGATTTTAAGGATGAGGGTTAAGAAGGGCGTTCTAGAAGAAATCAAGACACACCTGACAACGTGGGTGTGGGCTCCTGGAGGGAGTTACTTTATTTTTATTTATTTATTTATTTTTGAGACAGGGTCTTCACTGTAGTTCAGGTTGGCCAGGAACTCACTTGTTTCAGCCTCAGAAGTGCTGGGATTCCAGGCATGTGACACCTGGAATCCTTCTTCTATTTTTGGGGTGGAGACAGGACCTCACTCTGCAGCCCAGATGAACCTGGAACTCGCTATGTCTCCCAAACTGGCTTCGAACTCACACAATATCTACTTCTTAGCTTCCTAGGATTATGGGTGTGAGCCATCACATCTAGCTTACTCTTCCTTATAGCAGAATAGCACTCCATTGATCATATAAACCCTATCTCTTCCATCCATTCATCCAGTAACAAGCACTTAAGCTGATTCCACAGCTTGGCCATTGTGAATAGTACTACTTTGATAAACATGGGTATACAGAGATTTGTATACTGACTTAGGCTCCTTTGGTAAATATCAAGGAATGGTACAGCTAGATCATATGTAGTTCTTTTAAATTTTTTTTTAAATTGCATGCCAGGCAGTGGTGGTGCACACCTTTAATCCTAGCACTCGGGAGGCAGAGCCAGGTGGATCTCTGTGAGTTCGAGGCCAGCCTGGTCTACAGGGTGAGAACCAGGACATGCACCAAAACTACGTGGAGAAACCCTGTCTTGAAAAAACAAAACAAAACAAAACAAAATTTCCAAGTGGTGGTGGTACATACATTGATCCCAGCAATCAGAAAGCTTAGGTAGGGAGATCTCTGAGTTCAAGGCTAGCCTGGTCTACAGAGTCAATTCCAGAACATCCAGGGCTACACAGGAAAACTCTGTCTTGAAAAAACAAAATAAAATAGTAAAAAATTTACTTCTTCTTGCTATTATTATTATTATATATATGATGTGTGTGGCTATGTGTGAAGATCAGAGGACAATACTATGAAGTTCTCTCCTTTTACCTTTATGTGGGTGCCTTTACCCACTGAACTCTCTCTTTTTCTCTCTCTCTCTTGAGACAGGGTTTCTCTGTGTAGCCCTGGCTGTCCTAGAACTCACTGTGTAGACCAGGCTGGCCTTGAACTCAGAGATCTGCCTGCCTCTGCCTCCTGAGTACTGGGATTTAAAGTATGCACCACCATGGTGCATGTGTTAACGCTCTGAATGTCTTCACTGTATGTTAATGATGTGTCACCCTTCTTTTAAGAAAGTGTTTTGTAAAGCCGGGCGGGTGTGGCGCACGCCTTTAATCCCAGCACTCGGGAGGCAAAGCCAGGTGGATCTCTGTGAGTTCGAGGCCAGCCTGGTCTACAAAGTGAGTTCCAGGAAAGACGCAAAGCTACACAGAGAAACCCTGTCTCAAAAAACCAAAAAAAAAAAAAAAAGTGTTTTGTAGCTGAATTTTTTTCTGTGTCCCGCCTGGCCCATGGTCAGGACAAATCTCTCTTACCCACTGGTCCTGTAGCTGCTTGGACCCAAGTAAACACACAGAGGCTTATATTAATTAAAACTGCTTAGCCAGGGCTGGAGAGATGGCTCAGAGGTTAAGAGCACTGGCTGCTCTTCCAGAGGTCCTGAGTTCAATTCCCAGCAACCACATGGTGGCTCACAACCATCTGTAATGAGATCTGGCGCCCTCTTCTGGACTGCAGGCGTATATGCAGGCAGAACACTGTATACATAATAAATAAATAAAATCTTTAAAAAAAAAAAAAAAAACTGCTTAGCCATTAGCTCAGGCCTACCACTGATCAGCTCTTTCACTCAGCCCATTTCTGTTAATCTATATGTTGCCACGTGTTTTGGCTTTACCTGTGTGCCATTACATGCTGCTCCCTGGATGGCAGGCTGGTGTCTCCTGACTCAGCCTTCCTCTTCCAGAATTCTCCTTGTCTGCTTATCCCACCTATACTTCCTGCCCGGCTACTGGCCAATCAGTGTACAAAAGCATTATCTCACAGCAGTATTTAGTTTTTATTTTGCACGTATGGGTATTTTACATTAGTGTATTTCTGTGCACCACATGAATACAGTGTCCTTGGAGGCCAGAAGAGAGTGTTGGAGCCTCTGGAACTGAAGTTATAGATGATTGTAAGCTACCATGTAGGTGCTGGGAACTGAACCTGAGTCCTCTGCAAGAGCAACAAGTGTTCTTAACCACTGAGCTATCTCTCCAGACCCTTGAACCATTTTGTTGCCTCCAGCCCCCCTTTTTTAATCAACTCCTTAGTGGCTAGAGTAACTTGCACATCCCTCACTTATAAAGGTTCCTTTTTCTCCACATCCCCACCATGATAGTTGTTATTCTGACTGGGGTAAAATAAACTTTTTCAAAACTGAGTTTATTATTTTATGGGTATGGGTGTTTTGCCTGAATATATGTCTGTGCACCATCTGCATGCCTGGTGTCCTTGGATTCTTCAGAATTAGAGTTACAGTTACGTGGGTGCTGGGAGTTGAACTCAAGACCTCTGGAAGAGCAGCTAGTGCTCTTAACTGCTGAGAGAGGGTCTTGCTATATAGCCCTGGTTGGACTCAAATTCAGCTTGCAGCAATGCTCCGGCCTCAGCCTCTTGAATGCTGGAACTACAGTTGTGAACTCCACGCTCCATTGTATTATTTGTTCTTTTGTGTTTAACTCCTTTTTTGTGTTTGGTTGGTTGGTTGGTTGGTTTGTTGGTTGGTTCATTTGTTTGTTTGTTTGTTTGTTTGTTTGTTTTGTTTTGATACAGGGTCTCTCTAGGTATAGCCCTGGCTGTCCTAGAACTCTTAGACCAGGCTGGCCTCAAACTCATAGAGATCCATCTGCCTCTACCTCTGGAGTTCTGAGATTAAAGGTGTGCACGACCACTCCTGGCTCTGTTGTTGTTCAAAACCAGGAATTGAATCTTTATTTTATTTTTTATATTTATTTCATTGTGTGTGTGTGTGTTGGTGGGGAGGGCATTTGGGAGTCACAGCACATGTGTGGAGGTCACAGACAACTTGCTGGAGTCAATTCTCTCCTTCCACCCTGTGGGTCCTGAGGATCAGACTCAGATCCTCAGCATCCATAGCAGGTGCTGCTACTCACTGAGCTATCCCAAACTCACCCTGTAGCCAAGGATGACCTTGAATTTCTGATCTTCTTGCCTCCACCTTCCAAGTGTTAGGATAATAGGCACGTCCCATCATGTCTGGCTTGGTGTTTGATTCCTGAGTTCATTACACATTCTGGATATTAATCTCCTGTCAGACGAATGGCAGACAAACATCTTCTCCTCCTGAAGGTTTTCTCTTCGTTGTGCTGATTGTTCCTTTGCTTATAGAAATTTTAATTTCATAACTCTCATTTGTGAACTATCATGTCCCAAGCAGTTGGAGTTCTATTTAGAAAGTTATAGCCTTTTTCTGTTTCTTGAAGCATTTTCCTGTAGTGGTTTCAAAACCCAGGTCTTCAAAAAGAAATTACTCTGCTTTCTTTATTTATTTGCGCCATAGTGCACAGGTGGAGGTCTGAGGCCACTTTTCAGGAGTGAGTTCTTCTTCTACCATGTGGGTCCCAGAAATAGGTCTGAAGCCATCAGGCTCAACAGCAGATCCCTTCACTCACTGAACCACCTCACTGGCCTATGAGGAGCAGATGAAGTCCTGACTGGACGTATACTGTTGACATGGGCACATCCATATCAAGGAGCCCAACACTTCAGACCCATGGGACTGGCAAGTCCTTCCCAAGATCAGGCTCAGGGAAATGACAAGTCCTTCCCCCGGTCTGAGTATGAATGCTGACAGTGTGTATAGAAGTATCAACTACTGTTTCCTCCTCCTGGATGACTGCAGCCTGAGACTGCAGCCCTGTAGAGACCCCCTGCTAAGATAAGCTAACCCTGCATCCTTGTTTGGATATATACCATAAACCCACCACCTTGTTCTGCTGTATACAACAAACTGGCTGGGTTTTCAGGTTGCTGGTGTGTCTCCATCAGAGCACACTGTCCCACCAGATCCCTGCTGTTATGTATAAATGGCTGTCATTTCTTCATTTCCTATTCCACCGCCCCCCCTCCCAATTAGGGGATTAGGCCAATCCATGCATGTTGCAGCAGAAATTTCAGATCTTTGGTATATTTTGAGTTGATTTTCATACAGGGTGAGATGTAGGGACTTAGTTTCATTCGTCAACATGTAGATATCCAGTTTGTCCGGTATTACTCACTAAAGAGGCTGCCTTTTCTCCAATGTGTATCTGACCCCCCCACACACACTGTTGAGAATCAGATGGCTATAACTGTGTAGGTTGCTTTCTGGGTCCTCTATTCCATTAAACGGCTCTGCCAGATGGGTATTCTATGGGTAAGGAAACAGGGATCTGGAATATTGAGTAACTAGTCCAACAATTACTAAAAAGTACCAAGAGATTCAAAAGCTTGATATATTTGTTCCATAAGTGGCTATTTTTGTTGTGTTGAACTGTAGAAAAAGCCAGTATAAATGAGTAAATATCAGGATATACAGATCTGGAGTTTAGGAGCACAGATGGAATGGATTTAGAATGTCTGTAGAAACTTGTCTTCTTTTAGTTTCTTAGGTAATGCTCCTTATTAATACATCAAAAGAGCATCTAAAATAGCAATCACATTTGGTGACTAAGAAGAAATGCAATTTTTCCTTTGACAAGCTCAAAAAATACCCTAATAATACCTAATGTAGGTGGCAGGCAAGGGTCTATGAACCACAGAGTTGAAACTGAACAACATTGATTAATTGAACATTAATTGAACAACATTGAAGTTTGAGAAGACAGAATTAAATCACTTGGTTCATTGATGACTGTTAGCATACAAATGTTCACAGCCACGTTTAATGCTGTGGACCCAACTCAAAGAACCTTCTACTTTTTTGTCTTTTGGGGGGATAGGATTTCATTTAGTATAAGCTGGTCTCAAACTCACCAAGTAGCAAAGACTGGCCTTGAATTTGTGATCCTCCTGCCTCAGCCTCCTGAGTTCTGGGGCTATAGCTACGAACCTCCATGCTGATAAGAACTTTCTTCAATAGTGAAGAAACTGCTTGGAAGAAATATGGAAATAAGAGACCCAGAGTGAACTGACAGCCACAGGCACAGACAGCCACATCCTGGGGCTGCCTGCACGAAGGATGAGCTGGCGCCAGGAGTGAGCAATGACAAAAAATCTGGATCTCCTCCATCCTCCTCCTCCATGCAGCTGCTAAGGTTTTACAGCTTGTCTGTCCTGGGGGTTATCTTTTACACTCTAGTAAAATTGTTCTTGAACTTAAAGAAAAGAAAGAAAGAAATCCGAATGCTAAGTATTTGTGGGAATAACCCCTAAAAGTGCCTCTCATTTACGCACTGGTGTGATGCAACACTCAATTGCTTATTTCTCTGTTTATCTATTTATTATATATTTGAGACAGGTTCCCATGATATAGGGCAGGCTGCAATCTGACTTGCGGCGAATTGCCTCTGCCTCCCCAGTACTGGAGTTAAAGGCTTGTGCCACCACACCCAGCTTGCCTCTGCCTTCTGAGTACTACGATTACAGGCATACACCACCATATCCGGTTCAACTTATCTTTAATTAATTAATTTGGAGACAGAGTCTTGACGTATAGCCCTGGCTGTAAAGTTTGAGATCAGTCAAGGGAGGCAGTTGGACAATTGACTCCATAGTTTAAGGAAATCTGGAGTTGAGAACTTCATTTACTAGTCAACAATTCATGGACAAAATTAATACTGTTGAGATGAGGCCACTCACTCAAAGGGGAAGAGGTTGACCCTACAACAATAATGAAAGGTTAAAATGGGCCCTGACAAAATGGCTCATTGAGTAAAACTGCTTGTCATGGAGCCACATGACCTAGTTCAATCCCTGGGATCCATATGGTGGAAAGAGAGAGCTGACTCAGGTAATCAGAGTAGGCCATATTATCTGCACCCCTCCCCACATCAGCTAGAATGATCTTGAACTTCCGATCTTTCTGCCTTCACTTCCTAGGGATTCTGTGCATGGTAGGCAAGCTTTCTATATACTCAACTATATTTCTACGAACTGCTCATCTCTAGCCCCAGTAGTTATTTTTTTCTATTGATCTACTATATTTAATCTAATCTAATTTTTTTTTTAAATTTGAGACAGGGTCTCACTATGTAGACCAGGCTGGCTTTGAACTCACAGAGATCTACCTACCTCTGCCTCCTGAGTGCTGGGATTAAAGGTGCACACTACCAAGCACATCAAAAGTCTTTGTCTTTTAGAGATACGCTGAGATGTTTATACCGAAAATGATGGGTTATTTGCTTAAAAATACTCAGGAAAGGGTGAGAGGTGGGTAGAGACACACAGAAAATAAGAATTAAATTAATTAACTGATTAAGCTGGGCAATGAATACAGAAGCTATTTTATCTATTTCTGATGCAGGACATCAAACCTGGGCCTTGTACATGATACACAAGTGTTCTATCACTTCTAGCTCTAGAAAATTTCACTGTACTACTTGCACAATAGTAGTCCAGTCTAGACTAGTCTTGAACTTATAACCCTCTTGCCTCTGCCTCCCAAGTGCAAGGGATATACCACTCCGGCTTTTCCCTTACTCTTTTGATTTTATTTTTATTTATGTCTATGTGTCTGTGTGAATGTATGCTACATGTATGCAGGTGCCCAAGGAAGACAGTAGAGGGCATCCGATGATCGGATCCCCTGCAGCTGGAGTTACAGAAGGTTGTGAGCCACTCAATGTAGGTTCTGGAAATTGAACTCAGTCCTCTGCAAGAGCAGCAAGTGCTCTTAACCATTGAGCCATCTCTCCAGCCCTTCCCCTTCCTCTTTGTGATGTTAGCACACTATCCTCAGGATCACTTCCTCTCCTTCAACTCAAGTTGTGCCTAGTCAAGCTTGCCCGAGAGGCCTCACAAAGGAGGCTGAATAGCAAATTACTGAGTAACCCCCAGATTCTCACATGAGCCCATCCTGATAATGCAGGGACAAAGTATGTACAGATAAGGTGTGGGAAAAGAGACGTGGAGCCTGCCAGCACTCTGGGTCATTTAGGTATTGTTGTGGAATATTAGTTAAAGATGTGTTACACTCTTTTATGCTGTGGAATATTTGTTTGATGATGCAATGATACGTTGTATTCTTTTATACTACATTTGTTTAACTCTGTGAAACTGTGTTACTTTGCATGTCTAAAACACCTGATTGGTCTAATAAAGAGCTGAACAGCTGATACCTAGACAGGAGAGGGATAGGTGAGGTTGCCAGTCAGAGTGAATAAATAGAAGAAGAAAAAGAGAAGAGAGAGGATCGAGAAAAGGAGAAGGAGAGGAGGATGCCGGGGGATGGGGTGGGCAGCCACACAGCCACACAGCCAGACACTAAATAAGAAAGAAAGAAAAGATGTACAGAAATAGAGAAAGGTAAATGCCCACAGGCAAAAGGTAGATGGGATAATTTAAGTTAAGAAAAGCTGGCTAGAAGTAAGCCAAACTAAGGTTGGGCATTCATAAGAAAGAATAAGTCTCCTTGTGATTACTTGGGAGCTGGGTGGCGGGCCCCCCAAAGAGTAAAGAGTAAAAAACAAACAAACAAAAACAACCAACTACAAGGTATCGTAAGAGTAAAGAAGATTGCTGGAGGCATAGCTCAGTGGAACACATGCCTAGCACATACATGACCTAGTCTTCCCCCACCCCACCCTCCACACCAATGTCTGGGCTTGGTGGTATTTCTGCTATTCCAGTACTTGGGAGGAGAAGACAGGAAGAGTTCAAGGCCATTGTTGGCTCCATAGCAGATCAATGGCTAGCTGTACCATATGAGAACTTGCTTTAAACAGCCAAATCGAGAGAGAGAAAAACACAGAGAGAGAGGCCGACAGACAGACAGAGACTCCAACCATAGAAAACCTAATTACTGCATTTTCCAAATGAGTGTGTTAGACTATGTGTTCTCTAAACATCCCCTTGAACATTAAACTTGAGGCTCCATGAAATAATGAAAACGTGTTGTTTCCATTACGGAAAACTTCTTTTAAAAGTACTATAGCCGGGTGGCAGTGGCACACACCTTTAATCCCAGCACTCGGGAGGCAGAGCCAGGTGGATCTCTATGAGTTCGAGGCCAGCCTGGACTACAGATCGAGATCCAGGACAGGCACCAAAACTACACAGAGAAACCCTGTCTCAAAACAAACAAACAAACAACAAAAAAGGACTATTAAGAATTCTCAAGTACCAATGAAACTACTTCAACACCTTTTTCTTGTTTGTTTGTGTTTGGAGACAGAATCCTTCTAGATTGCCCTGGCTGCCCTGTGTTGACCAGGTGGCCTTGAACTCCCAGAGATCTCAACCTTCAACACTTTTTTTTAAAAATGTGTATGTGTGCATACAAGTGTGCAGGTACCTGCAGAAGCCAGAATAATATTCAATGTAAGAAGTGCTACCATTGATGAGGTCTTGCTACCTTCCGTGCACTACTGAATTAGATTAGTCAGCTATTGCTGTGTAACAAATCACTCCTGGATTTGGGGCTTGAAAGAAGAAACATTGTCTCATGGTTTCTGTGAGTAAAGACTTCTGGAATGACACAGTTGGGGGTCTTGCTCAGAAGCCATGGGGGAGGATTCAGGAGGATGCCTTCACATGGTAGCTCTTTTTCTTCTCAAGAGGGAGCTACAATTCCACAAGTTGAGTGCGTCATTAGAGTCTTCTTTTTATTTTGTCTTTTTGAGACAGGATCTTGCTATGTAGCCCTGGCTGACTTGTTACTCACTATGTAGCTCAGGCTGCCCTCAAACCTTTTGGCAATCCCCTTCCTCTGCTTCCTGAGTGCTTGGGGTTATAGGCATGTGCCACCACACCAGGCTGAAATTAATTAATGAACTAATTAATTACTATGACTGGTGATTGAACCTCTTATATGCTAGGCAAGTGTTCCACCACTGAGTTCACACTGTTAGGATTCTGCCCTCACTCTAGCTATGCACAGTTCAGGGTCTTGTGTCTTGCATCATCAGTGTGCACTGGCGACTAAGTATGTGCCTTAAAACCCAGACGCAGACCCCACCCTCTCTCTCTGCTCTCTGCTCTCTCTGCTCTGCTCTGCCCCCCCCCCCCCCCCCCCCCCCCCCCCCCCCCCCCCCCCCCCCCGCCGCCCCATTTTTCTCTCTCTCCAGGCCTGGCTCTCCTCTTTCCCCTCCCCACTTTCCCTCCTAATAAAGCTCTGAAAACTAACACTGGGTTCTGTCATGACCGTGACCTTTCCACACAGTAACCAGTGTCGCAAACAGCGCCATTTATTATCCTTTCATATACCCTAGTCCTTAGTCAGATTTTCAGACTATCCCCATACACTGTCCCTAGCTGGAAACTAAGCCTCCAACATCGACCTCTCATATTTAAACTGTAATGGTGAGAGACACAACCTAAGAGTAAATATTTTTCATAACTTCACAGTCTTCAATCTTCTCGCTCTCCTCCTCCCTCTTGAAATAGGGCCTTACTAAGCATGCTCCAAACTTGTTATGCAGACCAGGCTGCCCTCAAACTTGCTGTGATCCTCCTGCCTCTGCCTCTGGAGTGGGGCATTTACACGTATGCACCACCTTACCTGGTGCATCTCGTTGATTTTTAACATATTGTCTGTTGGAAGTCTGTCAAAGGTAGATGTGGTGGCATGTGCTTTGTGATCCCAGGATTCAGAGGAAGAGGCAGGAGGACCGCTGCAAGTTTGGACTCTGATCTATACAATGAGTTCCAGGCCAGCCAGGACTACACAACAAGACTCTTCAGAAAAAAAAAGTTGGCTCAGGCTCAGCAGTTGGGAAACAGAGGCAGAAGGATCAGTTCAAGGCCATCCTTAACTATAGAGCAAGTTGGAGAATAGCCTGGGCTACATAAAACCCTGTCTTGTAATGAGTCTTTTTCTGTCCTGCCAGCCAGCTCCCAAATAAATACACAGAGACTTATTATTAATTATGAAAGCTCAGCCTTAGCTTAGGCTTGTCCCACTAGCTCTTAGAACTTAAATCAATCCATTTACACTAATCTATGTTTTGCTTTGTGGCTTTCTACCTTTCTTTCATTCTTTATGTCCAACTCCCTCCATGTCTCATTGGCATCTCTGCCTTTCTTTTTTCCAGAGTCCTCTCTGTCCCCAGAAGTCCTGCCTAACCTCTTCCTGCCTAGCTATTGGCCATTCAGCTCTTTATCAAACCAATCACAGTGACACATCTTCACACAGTGTACAAATATTCCCCAACACTGTCTCAAAAAACATAATCTGGGGGGCAGGATGGCTCAGCGGGTAACAGTGCTTGTCATCAAACTTGAGTTTAATCCCTGGAACTACATGAGAGAACCAGCTAGGGAACATTGTTCTCTGATCTCTAACCCCCACTCCCACAAAGTAAGTAAATAGACAAATGTTAAAAAAAAAAAAGCCCAAACAAAAACAAACAAACAAAAAACGAAAAACCACCCACAAACAAAAGTATGCCTGTAACACTGGAAGCCCCAGTGATCACTAGTATTGATTCAGCTGATCTGGCTGGTGAGGTGGGCATTTCCTTCTTCCCTCACTGATTCACGTGTATCCCTCCTGAAGCCATGCCCTTAACCTTGCTGGATTGACAAGCCCTGTTCTTCTGTCAAAGGTATACAGAGTAACTTTGTTCTCCTGCTAAAACTCGCAAACAGGCTCTCAAGTTTCATTTGTAGGAGGATATAGGGTTGTCATTCTAGCCAAGCTCCCAAGACTCCAAACATCCACAGGAGACACTGCACCAGCCCACAGCAGTAGGCCTGCTCTGCTTCCTCTCTTCCCTGCTAACTTGCTTCCCCCCTACTTCTTCTGTTGGAAGTCTTTTTGTACAATGTGAATATATGTTGCTGTCATTGTTTGATAAATAAAACTGTTTGGCCAATGGCGAGGCAGAATAAGGTTGGGTGGTACATTCAAACTGAAGACGGAGATGAAGAAGGATGGAGTCGGGTAGACACCGTGAGCCACTGCCAGGAGAAGCAAGATGTGAGAGAACAGGTAACGCCATGAAGCCATGTCGCAGAACATAGACTAATAGAAATGGGTTGAGGGTTGGAGAGCTGGCTCAGAGGTTAAGAGCACTGCTTGTTCTTCCAAAGATTCTGAGTTCAATTCCCAGCAACCACATGGTGACTCGCAACCATCTGTAGTGAGATCTGGTGCCCCCTTCTGGCCTGCAGGGATATGTGCAGACAGAACACTGTATACATAATAAATAAATAAATCTTTAGGGGTTGGGGGGATTTAGCTCAGTGGTAGAGCGCTTACCTAGCAAGCGCAAGGCCCTGGGTTTGGTCCTCAGCTCGGGGGGGGGGGGGGGATGGGTTGAATTAAGTTATAAGAACTGGTTAATAATGAGCCTGAGCCATAGGCCATATAATTGTCCGGACCATGGGGCAAGGCAGACTGGAGAAACTCCAGCTACACACTTCTTCTCCCCTCCTCTCCCTTCTTGTCCATTCTCTTTTCTGAGACAGGGTATCATGAATCTGAGGCTGGCCTAGAAGTAGATATGTAGCCAAGGTTGACCTTGAATTCCTGATCCTTCTGCTTCTACCTCTGAGCACTGGAGGTGTATGTGCCATCATCCTGAGAGAGTGTGCCTTTTTTTTAAAAGAAAAGGAAAAATGAAGCTAGTCAGTAATTCTACCCTACACACAAAGGGAAGGAGTTACCTAGAACGCAGGGCCTGTTGGAGAGAGGAGAGCCTGCCTATATAGATCTGCATATATTTTGCCCAACTGGTCCACAGCCTCTGCATCAGCTCCTGCCTCCAGGTTCCTGTCCTGTTCCAGTTCCTGTTCTGACTTCCTTCAGTGATGAACAGTGATGTGGAAGTGTAAGCCAAATAAACCCTTTCCTCGCCAGCTTGCTTTTTGGTTATGGCGTTTCATCACAGCAGTAGAAACCCTAACTAAGACAATATTACAAATAAATCAATTATTTTATTTCATCAGGAAAATCATTCTACTCACTTAATGCATGAGGAAAGGTTAAGTGAACAGCCCAAAGACGGAGTGGAAGAAAGTGAGGGAAGCGTGGGCTTACTTGTGTAAGTCATTCATCTTTTCTTTTTCCTTCTCGACCGCCATCCTTCCTTCTTTTTACACTCCCCCACTCCTTTCTTCTTTCCCGTTTTTATTTTGTTTGTGGCACTGGGGAGTGAACCCAGGGCTGAGGAATTCCTCTTTACCTCTGGACTACACCCTCACCCCTCATCCACATTCACTATTTTGAAGACAACTATATATGTGTTACTAGGATAGGTTCTGTGTATCCGGAAAAGAAAAAGGTCACAGGAGCACACCTGTGACTTTGTCCCCACAGGGCAATGTTCCGAAGATTTTCAAGAGAATAAATAGAATGATGAAAATGACATCTATGAGGTGTAGCAGTAAAGACAGCCACCAAAACCTCCTGCCTAAGGCTTTTGGGAATCTGGTGCCTGTGGTGTGATGCCTTGTAAAGCCTTGGTGCAGTGGGAAGGAGCTTGGACCTGCCTAGGCTCGGTGTGCCGGGCTCTGCTGACTCCCCGTGGGAGACCTTGATTTGGGTGGGGGATGTGGGGATGTGGGGTGGCTTGGGAGAGAGGGCTGGGGGGTGGGAGGAGGGAGGAGGTGGGGTCTGTGGGTGGTATGTAGAGTGAGTAGAAAATTTCTTAATAAAGAAAAATGAAAAAAAAAAAAGCCACAAACCTCCCGCCTATTTGAAGAAAACAATTCAACATTTCCATTTAGTTCCTTTGCATTGCAAATTCACAGGAATCTACAGTGACCATGGTCACTCAGTGGGTGAGGAGGAGCTTTCTGCTAGAATGTCATTTCCTTTTTCAGACGGTTGACCTGATTATTCCCATGCACTCCCACCCTCCTCTTTTTGTGAAGTTGGGTCTGATCACACCGGGCGCCTCACATATGCTAGGCAAGAGGGCTGCAACTGATCTGCACCCCCCCCCCCCCCCCGTTCCCTATGTATGTATATATGTATTATGTATGTATGCATGTATGTATGTATGTATTATGTATGTATTTAGAGGAAGGGTCTCACTATGTAGTCCTGGCTGGCCTGGAACTCACAGGAATCCTCTGCCTCTGCTTCCTGAGTGCTGGGGTTAAATGCATGTGCTCCTGTGCCCAGCCTGTATGTATCCCTGTGTCTAGAAACTCAGATGAGACTGTGATACTGTAATGATCACAGCAGTTATGTGGCTGTTGGACTCTCCGGTTCTCTTTCAGCTTTTTAGACAAATAATTTACCTATTTTATAAGGATTTATTCAATTTATGTGTATATTTGCATGTGTTTGAGCATTTGTATGTATACCATGTTTGCACAGGTGATCACAGATGTCAGAAGAGGGCGTTGGGTCCCCCAGAACTGGAGTCACAGGTGGTTGTGAGCCACCTGATGTGGGTGCTAGGAACTGAACCCAGGTCCTCTGCAAGAGCAGTAAGTGCTCTTAACCTTGGACCCACCTGTTCAGTCCTCTTTATTTTTTTTAAATTGAGGATTAAATTGTGTCCTTATTCTTGAGAGTTTCATACATGTACACAATGAAATATGATCCTATCTACACCCCTCCATCCCATCCCACTCTGGCCATATCCCCACCCCAACTTCATGGTTTTATTTATTTATTTATATGTATATATTTAATAACCCACTAAATCCAGTTGGTACTTCCCATTTGGCCATGGGTGAGGGACCACCCACTGGAGCATGGGACTCCTACAAGTGGCCAGATCCTCAAAAAAGAATTCTCATTCCCTGAGCAGCTATTAACCACAAGTAGTTCCTCAGTAAGGGCAGACAAATATGTCTGTATTAAACATCAAAGTGAACTTACTTATCCTGGATGTGCAAGAGTGATCAAGAACATGCAAAGTAAAAAATAGGTTGCTCAGATGAAAAGCTAGACTTGCGAGTTCCTGCTAGGAGACACGGAGCAGGGCATGGAGATGAAAATTTTATAATAAAACTTTAGGATGATGAAAACATTAAGAAAAATTACAGATTTTCTTAAATCTTGTAATCCATCATATGGAAAATTTTGCCTTTTTCCAATTTCTTTCTTTCTTTCTCTCTTTCTTTCTTCCTTCCTTCCTTCCTTCCTTCCTTCCTTCCTTTCTTTCTTTCTTTTTTTAAGGTAGGAAATACATTTGGCATCCCTGACTACCTTAGTTAGTGTTACTATTGCTGTGATGAAACAGCATGACCAAAAGCAAATTGCGGAGGAAAGGTTTGTTTGGCTTACACTTCTACATCACTGCTCATCATTGGAGGAAGTCAGGACAGGAACTCAAGCAGGGAAGGAACCGGGAGGCGGGAGCTGTTGCAGAGGTCATGAAGGAATGGCTTGCTCCTCATGGCTTGCTCAGCCTGTGTCCTGGCTAGTTTTATGTCAACTTGACACAAGCTAGAGTCATCAGAGAGGAGGGAGCCTCAGTTGAGAAAATGCCTCCATAAGATTGGGCTGTAGGGGCTGGAGAGCTGGCTCAGAGGTTAAGAGCACTGCTTGTTCTTCCAAAGGTCCTGAGTTCAATTCCCAGCCACCACATGGTGGCTCCACAACCATCTGTAATGAGATCTGGTGGCCTCTTCTGGCATGCAGGGATATGTGCAGACAGAACACTGTATATATAATAAATAAATAAATCTTAAAAAAAAAAATCCAGGCGGTGGTGGCGCACGCCTTTAATCCCCAGCACTCCAGAGGCAGAGGCAGGCGGATCTCTGTGAGTTCGAGGCCAGCCTGGTCTCCAAAGCGAGTTCCAGGAAAGGGCGCAGAGAAACCCTGTCTTGAAAAAAAAAAAGGATTGGGCTGTAGGCAAGCCTGTAGGGCATTTTTCTTAATTAATGGTTGATGTGGGAGGGCTCAGCCCATTGTGGGTAGTGCTATCCCTGGCCTGATGGGCCTGGGTTCTATAAGAAAGCAAGCTGAGCAAGCCATGTGAGCAAGACAGTGAGCAGCACTTCTCTACGGCCTCTGAATCAGCTCCTGCTTCCAGGATCCTGCCCTGTTTGAGTCCCTGTCCTGACTTCCCTTCAGTGATGAACAGTGAGTGATATGGAATTGCAAGCCAAATAAACCCTTTTTTCCTGAAGTTGCTTTGGTCATGGTGTTTCATCATAGCAATAATCACTCTAAGACATTCTAGAACCCAGGACCACCAGCCTAGGGGTGGCCCTGCCCACATGGGCTGGGCCCTCCCCCATCAATCACTCTAAGGCATTCTAGAACCCAGGACCACCAGCCTAGGGGTGGCCCTGCCCACATGGGCTGGGCCCTCCCCCATCAATCACTAATTAAGAAAAGTTTCCACAGGCATTTTGCATAGAGCTGGATCTCACGGAGGCAGTTGTCAATTGAAACTCTCTCTTCTCTGCAGGCTCTAGCTTGTGTCAAGTTGACATAAAACAATCCAGCACACTTACTTTATTGTTTGTTTTTTGAGACAGGGTTTCTCTGGGTAGCTTTGGTGCCTGTCCTGGATCTCACTCTGTAGACCAGGCTGGCCTCGAACTCACAGAGATCCACCTGGTTCTGCCTCCCGAGTGCTGGGATTAAAGGCATGCACCACCACTGCCCGGCATTTTATTGCTTTTTAAGGGTTTCTTAGTTTTAACTTGTATTGATTTGTATGCTTGTGTGTCGCTGTGTGAGTATGTGCACCTACATATTTGTAACATTGGAGGTCAGAAGAGGGTGTTGGATCCCCTGAAGCTGGAGTTACAGGTGGTTGTGAGCCTCTGGACAGGGTGCTGGGAATTAAATTCTGGTCCTCTAGAAGTGCAGCAAGTACTGTTAAATACTGAGTCATCTCTCTAGCACCCATTTTTTTTTTTTTTCATTTTTGCAGGTACCAAAGAATGGGGTTGGGGAGAAAGGGGAGGCCCTTTCAGTGCCTGAGGGCTAATGATACGTTACCCGATTACATTTTGTTTTTTCAGAGCTAGAGATCCAACCCAGGGCCTCATGAGGGCTAAATAAGCTCTCTCCCATTAAGTTAAACCCATTAACTCCATTTAAATATTTTGAAAGTATTAATTTTCACATTGGTGAGGAAGTACAAGAAGTCCTTAAGTTAGGTTTTCAAATATGAACGTGTCCTTAAAAATTTCTGCTGTCTAGATTGTTAGTGTTAGGATGTTTCCAGGGCTCCAGATTAACTCCTAACTATTGCTAAGGGTGCCGTATTTATATCGCTAAGTGTTTCTTCTTGAATCAATTTTGACTGCTAATGTGGTGAGGAAAACGGTGTCTGTTACGGAAGTCAAAGCCAAAATTTTTCAAACCTGCAGTAAACTTCAGAAATCAATTGACAACAATGAGACTTGATGTTCCACTTGTAAGCAAGAATAGTGATTAAGGAATAATTCGCAGCAAAGTTATCATTATGTACATGAGTACTCACCAAATATGTACAAATCTTTAATTTAGTGATTTTTTTAACTGCATACAAAGAAACGGGTTTTATTAAGGCATGTTCACACATGTCGTTCATTATACGCTGCCCCCCCGCCCCCCGCTCCGCCCCGGCCAAAAAAAAAAAACTTATTAGTTGTAATTTCAATCAGCTGCGGGTTACTGGCCAATCCTTTTTTTCCAAGAGGAAAAAAGTTGTAACTTATTTTAAGTCATTTGTCCTTTAAAAAGTTGGTGCCTTAAAAAAGTTGTCACCGAGTGGTGGCGCATGTCTTTAATCCAGCAATGGAGGCTCTCAGTATTAGAGGCCAGCCTGGTCTACAAATAGACTTGCAGGACAGCCAGGGATAGATAGTGAGACCCTGCTCCCCCACCCCCGCCTCAACAAGTCAGAAATACCTTGCCAAAACCGCATTACAGGGAAGACTCAGAATGCGTGCCTCCAAACCTAGGCCACCTTTGGGAGGCAGCGGGATACCACCGATTATTTTAAAGAGCTCTACGCGAAAGCCAGCGCAGTTAAGGTCTCTCCAGAGGTCTGTGGCCGGCGTGGAAAGGGGCAGCCCTCCTGTGTCACTCGGACTTTGGGGGGGGGGGGGTCACCCAGTTATGAGTGGGACTTCCAGCCTCTATTAAAGGGGAACTTCACTTCTCGCTTGGCTCTCTTTTCATTGACCTTGAGCTATCCAGTGTCACTTTTCCAGTCTTGGAAAGCCCGAGCTGGGAGAGGCAGCGGTCACCTGCTCCAGGCCACCCGCAATAAACACAGAGCGTAGGGGAAGGCGGCAAGCAGCGCCTGGAACGCTAACCATCTTTCGCTTGGGGGTCCGCTGAGGCCAGCGTCAGGACTCTTAGAGCGCGCCCCGAGGTCAGCCAGGATGGGTCCCTCTGCACGGAGGAAGGGGACAGAAACCCGGCCGCCGCAGCCGGGGAGCTCTCCGGGCCGGGGCGCAGGGGCGTGGCCTGAGCGCGAGGCTTGGTTCAAGTCTGGGGGCGTGGGTCAACCACTGGGCGGAGCCTAACCATAGGGGCGTGGCTCTAGCGGGGCGGGACCGACCTCGGGACCCCGCCCTCCCCGCGCCCTTTCCACCGCCCCCGCAGAAGGAAAGGGAGAGGGAAGAAGGGAGGGAAAGTGGTGTTCTGTGGAAAGGGGCGGAAGGAGGGGAAGGCAAACGAGGAGAGGGAACAGAAACATGGCGGTCTGCGGTCGGGGACAGGCTCGCCGCCCGGCAGCGCCTAGACGTCGGTCCCTCCCCGCAGCGCCCGCCCGCCGCCCCGCGAGCCCCTCGGCCGGCAGTTGCCCTCGCCGCAGGCGGTGCCCCTCGAGACCCGGCCGCGCGGGGAGGCGCAGGCGCAGAGGGGCCGCCGGCGTCCCGGCCCCTGCCTGCGGAGGGTGCCCAGGCCGCGTAGCCGGCGCTTTCTCGCCCCAGGAAGCTGCAGTGTCGGGCCGTCGCTGACGGGGCTGGCGCAGGTGAGTCCGCACCACCGCCCTGCCCGTGCCTCCCCGCGCAGGTAGCGTACGGGACCAAGTCCGAGGAGGGGAGCGGCGGGCGAGAGGTCCCCGGAGTCCTGCCGGCTGCGGTGCGAAGTGGCTGCGGCTCGAGGGCCTCGTGAGGATCGCCTCGGTGCTGCGCCAGGGCCTGGCCTCTGCCGCCGGGGTGGGGCGGGAGCCAGACTCCGGGGCCCTGGCCCGGCCGGTGGGTCGCGGAGCGGTGGCGGTGCCTCCAGGGCGCTGGGGTGGAGCGGAGGGGTCGGCTGACGCTGCGGAGGTGGAGGCAGCCGGGCGCAAGCAGGTGCCGCAGGTGAATCCAGGGCATTTCCTCCTCTGCCGGACTGTGGCCGATGCTTAGGGCTGCTTTGTTGGGGATAACTTAGAGGAAGGCTCCATTCAGCTCCGGAGTGACTAAACGCAAATAAAGCCAACTAATGAGCCCCTAGTGCCGGACTCCTGTAAGAACTGTAACTTTAAAGCACTGGAGATGCTCTCAGCCTCTCCCCTCTCTCCCTGCTTCGTAGGCCGTTTCCCTCCCGAAGAATGTGCTTGGAGAGAACAAATAAGGAGTGACCCAGTTTTTAAAATGTCCCCCTCCCTCTCTTCCCCCACATTTTGTTGGTTTCACACGGGAAAATTTAGGGCAGTTACCGTAGTTACTTGAGCAAATGTGAGGGAAGGTGTCATCCCCCGGACTGAAAGCGCAACTTGTGCGATTGTGCCTGCAGAGGTTGTCATGCACTGTGTAGCCTGAGCAGTTGACCTACTGCGTCTGCTTAATTGTGTGCAACTGCAATTAAGATGTTCTCACACTCCTGTTAACCCTAGGAGTAGGTCTTCCCTTCCTATCTGTTTCCAAGGAGAAGTAGATAGAAGAGATCCTTAGGTACAATGTGCTCTTGCTAAGTTTTCAGTAAACATTTGATTTGAGGAAATCGTGTATATTAAATTACCTCAAATCTAGAACGCTTTGTGTGACTTTTTTGTAAAAAAAAAAAAAAAAAAGTGAATTGCAAAAGGAAAACCATTCTTTATATCTCAGTCATTATAACCATTAAAAACCCGATATATTTTCTGCTCTGTTATCCATATTAGTGTTAAAAAGTTGGCAAAACTGCCTTCTTGAACTCAGAAATCTCAGATATAAACATAGAATTGTGTTCATGAACATGACCTGCCTCTTACTGGATTGTGAATCGTTTTTTAGTTATCGACAAAACGTTTTCTGCTATTCAGTCCACTCCCCACCACATGGTGCCTCCTTTGACTATTTATAAAGTAATTGATCGAGATTAAGGGGCTAATCGTCTTTATTACCTGTTTTAGTGAAATAATCCCATGTCTTTTGATTTTTGGCTGATAATACCTTGGGGGGTGTAATTATTTGGTTACTTGAATAATAGAAAAGATGTATTAGAAATGTTGATGTTTTTGTATTTTAATAATTTACTTCCGTGTAATTTGTAAATAAGTGCATTCTGGGAATAAATACAGTATTTTTATAGTATAAACTTGAGCTTGTAGCAGAAGAACTTGGTAGAGAAGTTGTAGGTGGAGACTTTTTAAAAGCAAATGTTCTAAGTTACAAGGAACTGTCATGTTGTGCAGGCTGTAATGATTCCTGGTGCCAGATTTGGATGGTTATTCGGGCAGGTGATCTATCTAAGGAAACATGTTAAGCATCTGTAGTAAAAGGCAGTGTGTAATTTATGCATGGAGGATTTTGCATGGTAAATAATGACAAGGCACCCTTGCTTTTTGTATATCTGCCAGCCAAGACTGAAGCATCTCATATTTTCATTGGTGTTGCCTGCCAAGACAAACACCATATTGGCTTTGCTGCTCACTTTCAGAGTTATGTTTTCGTCTGGTTCTTGCATCCTAAGTGCAGGTTGTAAAGTGAAAAAGAAAGCAGCTGAGTCAGTGGCAGGTTGTCTCATCTGACTGTTGTGATTTGAAAACAGAATATCTGTTATAATTAGGACACAAGTTTTCATAGTACACGAATTAGAATGTCAACTTTTTGGGGATGGTGCCTCACAAACCGTACCTTCTTTCAGGTTGTCAGTTTTATAGATTTGTAGCAATGGGATGTCTTGGTGGAATGGGATGTTCTTTAGCAGTTAAACTTTGGGAAGCCAGGTGTAGTGTTGCACATCTCTAATCCGCCAGCACTTGGAAGGTGGCGGCAGGATGATTGTGTGAGGCCAGCCTCACTACTCGGCAAACAAATTTCACTCCAGTAAGTGGTGAGACCATGTTTAGAAAAAAACAAAACCGAGCACCAAAAAGAAAGTTGAAGATTGGGGAAAGAATTTCATGCATTATAGCCTAGTAAAAGACGTCTTTTAGCATCACGGTGTAAGGAATTCCAAATTTAGATACTTTATTATTTGAAATTTATAATAGTATTTGTGGGAATTTTCTGTAATTCTCCTGCTTTTGCCTCAGTGTGAGTCCTAAAGGCAAACATGAGACATCAGGCCCAGTTTGAAAACTACTTTCTTTTGTTACAAGTCCTGCTGTATAGTCTAGGCATACCTGGAACTTGCTGTGTAGACCAACATGGCCTCAAACTTGCTGCTATCCTCGTGCCTGGGCCCCTTAAATTCTGGGAAAGATGCATGCCTAGGTAACCTGGAACTTACTGAGAAGCTGAGGACGACCTTAGGCTCTTCTGCCTCCTGCTCTCAAGTGCAGGGATTGCAGGTCACCTTCTCCATGGTCTGCTCAAACTTACATTTGACTTCCAGTTGCTCTTAGCTTTTTCTTTTTTCCCCCATGCACATTCATAATGTTTGCTAAGAAAGCTGGTAATACTTCCTCCTTTCAGATTGGTGGGACTTTTATCTTTCCCTGTCCTCCTACTGCTGGTTAGATTATTGCTGTGGAGGAAATGCAGTGTAATTCTCATGCATGACTTCTTTGTGTTACTGTGTTTTTTTAGGTCGAACCCAGAAACTTTGCATACCTCCAACTCACATATGTAGTTTAGAAATTTCAGTGGCCCTGCGCTTAAAACAGGTAACAGTAAATGGAATTAGATAGCTGGGTGTGATGTCATATGCTTGTGATTCCCCGTAGTTGGGAGGTGGCAGGAGGAGGATCAGGACTAGCCTCGGCTTCATTGTAAGGTTGAGGCTAGCCTGGCTGTTTAACATGCTGTCTCAAAACAAAATAAGGGCCAGTGAGATGGCTGAGCAAGTAAGGCACTTGTCACCAAACCCTAGGTTTGATCCGTAGGTCCCATACGTTAGGAGGAGCAAAGTGACTCCTGCAAGTTATTTTCCGATCTTTATGCATGTACTGTACCATGCACATCCACCCACATACACAAATAAGTAAATAATAATAATAATAATAATAATAAAGGCAAGACCCCAGTAACGGCAAAAAGCTGGGCATGCCAGTAATCCTAGTACTTGAGAGGTCGAAGTGGGAGGATTATGAGTTCAAAGCCAGCCTGGGCTATGAGACCCTGTCTCAAAAAAGCCATAAAGAAAAGAAAAACAGCAACAAGCGGGGGTAGGGGGCAGGAGAAGTGGGGGAAGGCAAAGCATATAGAAAACTTTAAGGCACTGAAACTACATGTGAAACTGTAGTAGTAGATGTGTGCACTGTTCATTTGTTCAAAGCCACAGACTGTATACTATCAAAAGGGGGCCCTAATATAAACTAGAGACTCTATTTACTCATCAGTTATTAATTAATACAGAGAGTGCTCTGAAGGGGCTGTTTACAGTGGAGGTAGCCATGCACTGGTGAGATTATGTGGGAGCTATAGTATGTTTGGCTGGGCTAATTATTATCACAGTCTGGCCTTGGATTCGAGATTTTCCTAACTCTGACTCCTGAGTTGTAGGATTACAGGTGTGTGCCACCATATTGGCTCTTGATTTTTTTTGTTGATCTAGGCTGTTCTCTGTTGTAGTTGCTTGTGTATTTAGTAGTGCCCAAGGAGGTTGAACGATTACATCTCCTTGAGCTGTAGTTACCAGTGGTTGTATACTGAAGGATGTGGTGCTGGGAACTGAACTTGGGTCCTTTGGAAAAGTGGCAAGTGTTAACTGCCTCTCCAGCCTCTCTATGTCAATTCCTCCTTCCCGCTTCCTAATGGTTAAGCTTGCTTTTCTTTTTTGCTTTAAAAGATTTATTAATTTTGATCATGTTTATGTGTGTCTGTGCCTGCGGAGGCCAGAAGAGTTGTCCCTGCTCCCCACTCAGTCCTCACACTCACGGACTAGCCGTCCTGCTTTGCCTCCCAAGTGATGGACCTGTATGCCCAGGTGCATTCAGTATATTCGTTGTTCTTTTTGAACAAGGCTTGCCAGTAAGCTGCTTTGCCCACTGAGCCATCTCCCAGTGCTCCTGTGCTGTGCTTTAAAGTAGTTCTGGGGCTTGAGAAGTGGCTCAGTGGATTAGAACACTTGTTGCTCTTGCAAAGGACCTGGGTTCAATTCCCAGCAGTTGACAGTCATCTGTAACTAGTTCCAGCTCTTCTGACTCTTCTGACCTCAACAGGCCCTGAGTGCATGTGGTACGCATACATATAGGCAGTAAGACACCCAGACACATAAAATAAATAAATCAAATCTTTTAAAAAAGTAGTTATAAACATAAATCTCCATTTGCCTCCCTCTAAAACTTTTTCTTGTTTATTGAATGAGATCTTTATCCCAAGCTGGCCTGGATTCACAATATGACATGGATGGGCCTCAAACTCATTGGCAATTCTCTTTTTTTTTTTTGGTTTTTCGAGACAGGGTTTCTCTGTAGTTTTGCGCCTTTCCTGGAACTCACTTTGTAGACCAGGCTGGCCCCGAACTCACAGAGATCCGCCTGGCTCTGCCTCCCGAGTGCTGGGATTAAAGGCCTGCGCCACCACCGCCCGGCGGCAATTCTCTTTTTTTAGCCTTTTGAGTTTCATGAGTACATGAGGTGTGTATTACATGAGTACATGAGGTGTGTATCACGTGAGTACATGAGGTGTGTATCACGTGAGTACATGAGGTGTGTATCACGTGAGTACATGAGGTGTGTATTACGTGAGTACATGAAGTGTGTATTACATGAGTACATGAGGTGTGTATTACGTGAGTACATGAGGTGTGTATTACGTGAGTACATGAAGTGTGTATTACATGAGTACATGAGGTGTGTATTACGTGAGTACATGAGGTGTGTATTACATGAGTACATGAGGTGTGTATTACGTGAGTACATGAGGTGTCTACCACTAAGCAAGCTCTATTTTCCTCCAGAAACTTAGAAGCCTGAATGAATAAACCTGAAAAGTTTGTTTTGGTAAGAGTGAAGAGAGGGAGTTTAGATCAAAACACATAGACCAGTTGCAGTTAATTGGATGTTGCTTGGGGATTGGCTAGTGGAACAAAACAGAAGGTAGATCCCCCCACAAGGTTATATGTGATTTTTTTTAAGGGTGCTGTACCCTAAATTTGGAGCCTTCTTTTACATGGTAATCATGCATGTGCTTCAGCATTTAGCTAGACTCCCAGCTCTGCGCAGGAGATTTTAATACACAGAAAGGTGAATTATTCAGAGATGGTGAGATGGCTCGGGGGATAAAGTTACTTGTGGCCAAGCCTGCCAACCTGACTTTGATCCTGGTTCCCACGTGGTGGAAGGAGAGAACAGCTCCTGAAAAGTTGTCATCTGACCTCCACATGGATGCTGCGTGGTTGCACTTTTTATTCTGTATACTATAATGCAGTGGTAACCATAAGTCATTTGAGGTGTGTGGGGCTCTTTACTTTTCAGGCAAAGACTTAGTTAACTATGGCCGTAGGCTTTCTTCTCTCTTATAAAGGTATTTTCCTCATTACTTGATACTTTTTTTTTTCTGAAAGATTGTATTTTCACCTATAAAGCCCAGCATTTGTATTTATGTGTATGGATCTTGTGCCTGAATGCATATCCCCTAGACTGCAGTTACAGATGGTTGTGAACTGCCATGTGGTGCTGGGTATCGAGCCCAGGTCTTCTGGAAGAGCAGTTGGTGCTCTTAAACTCTTCAACACAGAGACCTCTCTCCAGCTTCTATGTTATTCTTTTCTGTTTGAGACAGGGTCTTGCTTTGTAGTCTAGGCTGGCCTTAAATTTGCAAAAGTCCTCCTGCCTTAGCCTCAGACCTGGCTGGAAGTGTAATTATCAATTATTTGGAGATTTCCCCCTCCCTTCCCCCAGACAGGG
Organism: Peromyscus californicus insignis; assembly: GCF_007827085.1. Classification (NCBI taxonomy): domain Eukaryota; kingdom Metazoa; phylum Chordata; class Mammalia; order Rodentia; family Cricetidae; genus Peromyscus; species Peromyscus californicus. The sequence continues at coordinate 64,510,941 of NW_026294573.1, read as the reverse complement.
TCTCACTGTGTAGCTCTGACTAGCCTGGAACTCGATAGACCAGGCTGTCCTTGAATTTAACAGAGATCTATCCCCTAGCCTCTGCCTCTGGGGTGCTGAGATTAAAGATATGCACTGCGAAGCCTGGATCTTTTTTGTTTGTTTTGTTTTTGTTTATTGATGTCATTATTTTAAAACTTTTTCATGTGCTTGTGTGTGTGTGTGTGTGTGTGTGTGTGTGGTGTGTTTACGTATGTGAAGCACATGTATGTGTAGGTGTGTGTGCAAGTGTGTGAGTGTGAATATAGAGGGCTGAGGTTGATGTCAGGAATCTTCTTCAGTCACTCTTCTACCTTTTTCTTTCGAGGCAGGATCAAACGAAGAGCTCCCACACAGCTAGTCTCAGTAGCCAGCCTACTCTGGGAATCCCATCTCTGCCTTCAGAGGTTGGAATTACAGGAAAGCTGCCAAGCCTACTCAGAGTTTACATGGTTCTGGGGATCAAACTGTTGCCTGTGAGGCAAGAACTTTAATCGCTGGGGCATCCCTGACTCTGTGTGTGTGTGTGTGTGTGTGTGTGTGTGTGTGTGTGTGTGTGTGGACAACTTGCAGGAATTGGCTCTCTCCTTAGACCATGTGAGGCCTGGAGACCCAGGTTGTCAGGTATAGAGATAAGTACCTTTATCTACTGAGCCATCTCACTGACCCATCTGTTTTGATTTTTGAGACATGATCTTTCTTTGTAGTCCAGTTTGGCCTGGAGCTCCATATCTAGTTCAGGCCAGCCTTAAATTCAAGATCCTCCTGTCTCAGCATTTTGAGTGCAGGAGTTCCAGGTGCACCCTCTCTCACCAGACTAATGTTTTATTGTTGTGCTGTTTTCTACTTAGTACTCACTGAATGAAAAAAAAAAAAGAACTAAAAAGGAAAGGGCATGACTGCTCCTAGGTATGGTGGAGGAGAAAGTTTGTTATAGATAAAGGCCAGATCATAGCCAGAGGCAGGGACATCTGGGAGAGTCTGGAGTGGACATGACCCTGGGCCATGTGAGGAGAGGGGCCCGGGGAGGGGAGCTGGGAGAGAGAGGAGCCAGGTGTAGCAGGTAGGAGGCCCAAAGGAGAAGGTGTAACCAAAATGGCTGGATTTTATACGGAAGTGCAGTTGGGGGAAGGGAATCCCAGGGCTGGATAGAGTAGGGAGTGGGGTATGCCAGCCAGGAGGGCCCTGTACAGGTATGGACTGAGGGATGCTGAGAGAACCTGGCAGTGAGGTTCACTTTGATATGTTTAGTAGGCACTTCAGCCTTTTGTCCTGGGATTGAAACCTAACACTCTTGAATCTGAATATATTATTAAATGGTTGTTTTCTATCATTCCTTCACCCCAAAGTATCTGTTGGTATTCTTCTGTAAAAAGTCTTCTTGCCCTTCATTTTGTAGGACCGAATGCACTCAAGGCTCAAAAACAGTATATTCTAATGCATTTTTACCATTCTTTGTCTTTTTGTATGCTAAGCATGCAGTTTACTCCTGAGTCATATTCCCGGTTCCTGCCACTCATTTTGATTCAGAGATCATCCACAGTTTGACCTATAGGAGACTCTTTAAGCTAGTCCCTGTGACTGTTGACAGGACCCCATTAATCTTAGGGCCTTTTGTCCTTTGCATGTGACATTCTGGTTGTACCATGTATTTTCCGTGATTTACTTCAGCCTTGTCGTCTCTCTAGGGGGCCCTGCCCTGGTGTGTTACTGTAGGGGTGGATTAGGTACTGTTTGTTGTTTTGGTGACACTGCTTCTGGGTGTGCTTTTAAGCAATCAGAACTAAGAAGGACACACATACAATATTTTTATTTATTTCTTATGTGTATCAGCATTTGGGTATGTGTGTGAATGTAGGTATCCACAGAGGCCATGGAGGATGTTGGATCCCTTAGAGCTGGGGTTACAGATGGTTGTGAATCGCCCCATGTGGGTTCTGGGAATTGGACTCAATTCTCTGGAAGAGCAGCTAGCGCTTTTAACTGCTGAGCTGTCTAGCACAGTGTTTCTCAACCTTCCTAGTGCTGCAACCCTTTAATTCCTTATGTTGTGGTGACCCCAATCATAAAATTATTTTCATTGCTACTTCATAACTGTAATTTTGCTTCAGTTACAAATCATAATGTAAATATCTGTGTTTTCCGATAGGCTGTCAAACCCAGGGGTCTTGACCCACATATTGAGAATCCCTACTCTAGCACCTATTATTTATTTTGAGACACAATCTCCTGTTGCCTAGGTTGGCCTCTACATCTTCAACCCTCCTCTCTTCTTATCTCTAGTGCTGGGATCATAGGCATGTGCTCCCATGCCTGGCTCTTGGGGAAGCATTTTGAACGGGAACCTCCTGTCCATTAGCAGGCCTTCTGCATTTTTCCTGAACCCCTGCCTGCCTGAGTCTGCTATTCATCCACTCCTGTGTCTAGATTTGCTGTTCTGAGCATTTTACTGAAGTGGAACCGAATTGCCTGTGGTTGTCTGAGACGAGGTTCTTCCACTTAGTGGAATGCTTGCAAGGTTCATCTTGGTGGTAGCATGTGTTGGTACTTCATTCCTTTTTACTGTTGAATGACACTCCATTGTGTAAATAATTATATGTAGGTATCACATTTTGTCTGTTCATCAGTTGATTGACATGTGTACTGTTTCCTGATTTGCTTGTTTATATTGCTGTTGTCAATACTGTTCACATGCACATATATAGTAAATTAATAAAATTTTTATCTATTTAAATTCTTGTGACAGGGAAATTGGCATGGTTGTTAAAGTATTTGCTGTGCAAGCAAGAGGAGGTGAGTTCAGATTCCCAGTACACACATTAATAAGCCAGCTGTGGCATTGTGCTCCCATAATTGCCAAACTGAGAAGGTAAAAACAGGAGGATCCCTGGGGTCTTGCTGCTAGTTCACTCAGTTGGTGAACTCTAGGTTCAGTGACAGACCTTTTCTCAAAAATAAGGCAGAAAAACAATTGAGGAAGACACCCAAGATCCACCCCTGGTCTCCACAAGCATGTGTTCATATTCTTGTGGACACTCCCTTTCCCTCAATAAAGAATAAAATCAAGTTCTAGTGATGCTGTCGATTGAACTCAGGCCTTCTCCCATGCTAGGCAAGTGATCTATCACTGAGATATATCCCCACCTTTAAAATGTTAATTTCTGAATAATTTTAGACTACAGAAAAGTTGAAAAGATAGTGTTTCTGTGTTTTTCTCCTGATAACATTTTATAGTTGGGCATAGTTTATGTTACTGGTAGTTTTCAGCACTCATGAGGCTGAGGCAGGAGCATTGCCATGCTTTCCATACCAGACTGGGCCATATAGTAAGTTGCAAAGTGAGACCCTGTCTCAAAAAAACCCCACATAACTCCAAAATAAAGCATCTTATATTACTATGGCGTAATTGTCCTACTAATGACATTGACATTAACCAAAGTCTGGACTTTAGTTTTACATGAATGCATGTTTATTTATTTGGTTTTAATGTTTTTATTGGCACATTATTTATACATAATAATGTTTCATTATGACATCCTCATCCATGTATATAGTGTATTTTAATCCTGTTTACCCCCATTACTTTCTCGTTCCCCTACTATTCTCCGGATCTCCTCCTAGCCCTGCATCTGCTCCTGTCTTTTTAGTGACCGAATGAGTTTAATTAAGGCTGTTTACAGGCGCATAGGTGACAGGTTACTTACAGGAACAACATTGAAAAAAATGTTTTTCTCCAGCAACTGTCTATAGCTCCCATGGAGTGGGTTGGACCTTATAACTCAGTCTTCTCTCCATATAGGATGTTGATGTGTCTGGTCTTGTTCTGGAAATCACAGCTTGTGAGGCTTCAGGTCATAACTGGGTGACAGCCTTCCACAACATTCCACCCCAATGCTGCCTCATACTGTCTTTCTACTGTCTCTTTCCTGATGTTCCTGAGCCCTGGAGTGGTTGATATAGATGGCCTTTTCTAATTGCCTGAGCATTGAGCAGTTACTTAGTTTCGGCTTGCTTGGATTTCTTGAGCCAGAACTTTGCTACTTAACCCAGACTGGTCTGGAATTGGAAATCCTCCTGCCTTAGCTTCCTGAGTGTTGGGATTACAGGCTCGACTAGTGCCACCACATCTGGTTTAATATGCTTTTTCTGTTCTAGGAGTCATTAAGGCACAGAATTGCCTTAGCATACATGTTGTAAAGTTATGTATTCACACTGATGCCTCTAATTTCATTCTAGTACTCTGACTCTTTGCCTCACATTCCCCCAATTTTTTTTTCTTCTTCTTCTTTTAATAAGCCTTTTTAAAATTTTTTTTTATTTTTCGAAACGGGTTTCTCTTTGTAGCTTTGCGCCTTTCCTGGAACTCACTTGGTAGCCCAGGCTGGCCTGGAACTCACAGAGATCCACCTGCCTCTGCCTCCTGAGTGCTGGAATTAAAAGCGTGCACCGCCACTGCCCGGCTAAAAGTCTTTTTTTTTTTTTTTTTTTTAAATACTTTCTTAAACTTTATTTTATGTGCATTGGTGTGAGGGTGTCAGATCCCCTGGAACTGGAGTTAAAGACAGTTGTGAGCTGCCATGTGGGCACTGGGAATTGAACCTGGGTCCTCTGGAAGAACAGCTAGTGCTCTTAACCGCTGAACCATCTCTCCAGCCCCATATTTCCCAAATTTATATCTACAAATTCTTACAGCAGGAATTCTGACTTCCAACAATTGTTCACTTACAGAGTAGGTACAGTCTAATTTCAAAATTGTTACACCAGTACCACTATGAGAACCCTTCTAAAAACAAAACAAAACAAAAATAAGGGTCAAAATTTCTTTTTTTTAGTTCTTCTTGTCAAACTGCTGTGTTCAAATGCCACTGGGATTCATTCTTTTTTTTTTTTAGATTTATTTATTTATTTATTCATTATGTATACAGTGTTCTGCCTATATGTATGCCTGAATGCCAGAAGAGGGCACCAGATCTCATTATAGATGGTTTATGAGCTACCATGTGGTTGCTGGGAATTGAACTCAGGACTTCTGGAAGAGCAGCCAGTGCTCTTAACCTCTTGAGCCATCTCTCCAGCCCCCATTCATTCATTTAAAAAAAAATAAACTTTATATATATATATATATATTTTTTTAAAACTTGCAAATTAAAAAAAAAATCACACACCAAAATTACTGAGACCCAGAGTTGTCCTTTTTAATTTTCCCAGACATATTGTTATAGTGTTACTTTGATACATAGGTCCATTGGCTGATAAACCTAATCGCCTCCTTCTCTTTCCTTGATGGGTCTCCTGAAGCACAGGTTGGCCTCAGAATGCCTCTGTGAGATTGGCCATGAACTCCTGATCTTTCTGCTGCTACCTCATAAATTCTGGCATTACTGGTACGGCCACCAAGCCTAGGCTGGCTCCCCATTCCCTTCTTTCTTTGAGATAAGATCTCACTAAGTAGTCCTGGCTGGTTTAGAACTCACTGTGTAGACCAGGCCAGCCTTAAACTCTGGTGATCCTTCTGCCTTTGCTACCACACTTGGATAACATTCAAAAAGGGAAATTCTAGTTTTCCCAAGGGGGTTTGGTGGTTAACAACTGGATTTATCCAGTTACTAGTGGCTGCCGCATCCTTTACTTTCCAGGGCTCCTTTATCCTGCCTGACTTTCTCTTTCCTTTCCTTCTTTTCCCTCCCTCCTCCCTTCTCTTTCTCTCTCTCCCTCCCTCCCTCCCTCTCTCCCTCTCTCCCTCTGACTCTCTTGAGATAGGACCTCACTCTCTTAGTCTCGGTTGACCTGGATGAAACGATCTGGCTCAAGCCCTCTCTTTACATTACTCCTGTAAAACTTGGCACCACAGATACAGCAATGGAGAATATCGTTGTTTTGTCAACTGATTTTATTTGAAAGGACTTCAATGTTCTAGTTCTCTGATATAGGCATAACTGATCTCGATAGAGTTGTCTAAAGGAAACCACTAAACCTGTTTCACATTGCTTAAATGTAGCCAATAGCTGATAAAATGGTACTTTTCTTGTTTTTCTTGATTAAAAAAATTATTCATTTTGCATGATGTGGGAATGTGCAGATAAATTGTGAAACTCTGGAAGAAACCTTTTTATTACAATGAGAGGAATTGTGTGGATGATATTTAGTTGTGTAAGTTGAAGCTAATGGTGTTTTGTTTACATTAATGAATTTCTTGGTCACCATGTGTGGTGGCACATGCCTTTAATCCCAGCACTGGGGAGGCAGAGGCAGAGGCAGAGGGATCTCTGAGTTGGAGGCCAACCTGGTCTACGGAGGGAGTATCAGGATAGCCAGGGCAACACAGAGAAACCCTGGTGGTGGGGGGCATAGTCAGTAAGAAGTATGAAATTAAATTATGAAAGATTATCTTTGTTATATTGGAGAATGAATAATTATTAAGCCTTATAAGTTGATTTTTTAAAATACTTTTTTAAAAAAGCTTTGTTAAAGCTAAGCGGCTTGGGAGGCTGAAGCAGGAGGACTAATGAGAGTTTGAGGCTAGCCTGGGCTACACAGTGAGTTCTAGCTAGCCTGGGTTTCAGAGTGAGACCCTGTCTCTAAAAAGCAAGCAGAAAAGCTTTTGCTACATGAGGTTTAGAGCAAAGGGAGTCCTTGAACACCATCTACAAACGTGGGAAATTAATTAGGGAGATTACTCACATATTAAAAATAGAATCACTGGCCAGGCAATGGTGGTGGTGCACACCTTTAATCCCAGCACTTGGGAGGCAGAGGCCAGCCTGGTCTGCAAAGCAAGTTCCAGGACAGCTAGGACTGTTACACAGAGAAACCCTGTCTCAAAACAAAACAAACAAACAAAAACCAAAAATAGAATTACTATATGGACTGGCAATTAAACTTCTCTAGCTATCTAGCCAGAGTGAAATTGCTATCTTGAGGCCATACCTGCACCCCTCCACCCTCAGGCTTATTACTATTCGATAGCAGCAGGGTATGGAGACAACTTAGTGTCCTTAAGTAGCTGAAGGAATAAAAATGTGAGGTACACACAGAGAGAAAAAGTGTTCAGCTGTAAAGTAGATGTAGTCTGAGTGGTCATGGTAAAGAGAGTTAAAGGTCTAGTGTTTGGGCATTTCAGAGGGTGAGGCAAAAAGGATAAAAGGATTGCTGTGACTGAGTCTTACTCCTCAAAATAAAACAAAACCCCAAAATAGATAAAAATATAAGTACAGGGTTGGAGAGGTGGCTCAGTAGTTAAGAGCACTAGGGGCACTTTAAAGGACCTGAGTTCAGTTCCCAGCACCCACAGCAGGCATCTCAAAGCAGCCTGTAACTCCAGCTCCAGGGGAATCCAAATACTTCTAGCCTTTCAGGGCCTCTTTATTCATGTTCACATACCCATACACAGATACATATATTTTTAAATTTTTACTTATTTTTACGAATATGGATGATATACCTGCTTGTATATTTGTGCTCTACCTGCATGCAGTGCCTTTGGAGGCCAGAAGAGGATGTCAGATCATTTGAGGCTGGATTTACAGGCAGTTGTAAGCTGTCCTATGTATGTTGGGAATTGAACCCAGGTCCTTTGCAAGAGCAGCCAGTGCTCTTAACCTCTGAGCCATCATTTCAGCCCCCCAATAATTTAAAAATAAAAATAGATCTTTAATAAATAAAAGAGGCAGAGGCCAACAGTTCAAAGTCAGCTTGGTCATGGAACTACAAAGTTCATGCCACCTAGGGCTACATAATGAATCTCTTTCAAAAACCAACAGCAGTAAAACTTTTTTAACCCTTTCATCATCTCTCCTGTCTCCCTCCCACTCCCACTGATCCCTTTTGTTTACTGCTTAGGTGAACCTAAAAATGGGGCGACTCAAATCTGGTGCAGTAGCCGGCTTTATTCAGAGCATCAGGCAGTTTATGCGCTGAGAGTTTAGAAGAATCACCCAAATAAAGTATACAACCACAAGGACAAGCTGCATATGACAAAAACATGTTTCCACAGAGGCACATGAATAGCAACAGCTGAAGGAAACTCACTCCTACCCCACACCTGGGAGGAACACAAAAACACATTCCAAGAACAATTCTATGTTTTGAAGAAACAGAAGTCACAAGACTTATTGTCTTGTGTCTTGTTGTCTTATTTCCTTGGACTTTTCTCACAACTGCTTAGAATTCTCACACGACTCCGTTCTTAGTCTGTGTTCTGACACCCTTCTTTCAAATTAGAAAATCATTGCCAAGTCAAGATGGTGAAGATATCCATCAATATCCCAAATTTCCTCCTACCTCACTATTTTCTCCTGATATTGCCTGTTATCAATATAGCCTCTAAAAATCAATTAAGTTAATTGATTAATTGAGGCAGGGTTTCTTTGTGTAGCCCTGGCCATCCTGGAACTCCTTCTGTACATCAGGCTGGCCTCGAACTCAGAGATCCACCTGGCTTTGCCTCTGAAGTGCTGGGATTAAAGGTGTGTGCTACCATGGCTGGCTTTTTTTTTTTTTGAGATTTTTTTTTAAATGTGTGTGGGTGTTTTGCCTATAAGTATGCCTTTAAGAATATGCCTATAAGAATGCTCTACATTCATGCAGTGCCTCTGGAGGCCAGAAGAGGGTGTCAGCTCACCTGAGACTGGAGTTACAGATGGTTTTGAGCCACCATGTGGGTGCTGGGAACTGAACTCGGGTCCTTTGGAAGAGCAGCTAGTGTTCTTAACCACTGAGAACATCTTTCCAACAAGTTTCTAAAATTTATATGGGGCCAGGCATGGTGGTGCATGCTTTTAATCTCACCACTGGTGAGGCAGATGCAGATAGATCTCTGTGATTTCGAGGCTAGCCTGGTCTACACAGTGAGTTCTATGCCACCTAGGGCTACATAGTAGACCTTATCTCAAAATAATAATAATGATAATAATAATAATAATAATAATAATAGAATCATATATGCATTCTTTTTTCTTGATCTGATTGCTTTCATATCATTTTATTATTCATTCATATTATTACCTAGATCAACAGTTCATAAATCTTTACTGAATAGTAGTGTGTATGTGTGTATGTTTGTGGATAGGTGTGTGTGTGTGTGTGTGTGTGTGTGTGTGTGTGTGTGTGTGTGTGTATGTGTATGTGTGCATGCCATATTGTGAGTGTGGAGGCCAGAGGACAGCTTGCAGGGGAGTTGGCTCTCGAGTTACCCCTTGATCCATCTCATTGGCCCCTTTTCCAGGTTTTGAAACAGGGTCTTGCTGTGGGATGTCTTTCTGTATGCTGTGAATATGTGTTAATCTCATAGGATAATAAATAAAGCTGCATTGGCCTATGGCAGGGCAGGATGGAGCCAGGCAGGAAAATCCAAGAGCGATAGTGAAAGGAGAAAGGAGAGTAAGGGGAGATGCCAGCCCGCTGCCCAAGGAGCAATAGGATGCCAGCAGACCGGTAATGCCACAGCCACGGCAACATGGCAACATATAGATTACTAGAAATGGGTTAAGTTATAAGAGCTAGCTAACAAGACACCTGACTCATAGGCCATACAGTTTGTAAATAATATAAGCCTCTGTGTGTTTACTTGGGACCAAGCAACTGCGGGGTGCTGGTGGGAGACATTCGTCCTGACTGTGGGGGGCCCAGCAGGACCCGAGAAACTTCCAATTACAGGCTCTCACTCTGTAGTGCTGGCCTCAGACTCAAAATCCTCCTGCTTTAGGCTTCCAAGCGCTGGGATTACAGATTAAGCCACCACACCCAGCTAATGATCTTAAAATAAGACCTATAGGTACATGAAATGACTGCAGTTGTGTTGCAAATGTACCATACCTACTTTATTGTAGGTAAAAGTGGTGAGCTAAAAACCTACAGAATGAAGTTTGATTATAAGTCTGAGAAGTGTGATAGTTGATTATTCCTAACTGAAGAATGTCTTAATTTTGATCAGTATAAAGTATTTCTAACCATTGATACCTTCTCTTTTCTGTTTTAGGTAACAGAACAGCAGTCATGATAGAAGACAAAGGACCAAGAGTGACAGACTACTTTGTTGTGGCAGGTCTCACTGATACATCAACTCCTTTGGATCAAGAAGTAAATCGTATAGATACTAAATCAACTGGCCCTAAAGCTCCAATCACAGACATTGCAGTGATTATCAAATCAGCTGGGGAAGCTGTACCCGAAGGGTACACCTGTGTTGAAGCCACTCCATCAGCACTCCAAGCCAATCTGAACTATGGAAGTCTGAAAAGCCCAGAGCTTTTTCTGTGTTATAAGAGAGGGAGAGATAAACCACCCCTTACAGACATTGGGTAGGATCACTTTCTTTTGCTATGGTAAAGGGAATTAAATTTACTTAAAAATAAAAAAGGTACATAGTAGTAGAAATTTGAAGTTTCTTGTAGTTTTATTATTTTTTATTTCAAGATTAAGGTCAAGGATATATTGCATGTCTATACTTACTCTTAATTAGATGTAAAAATATGAAGAGCTATGATAAAAGACATTGTATTTAAGGGACTATTTGTGCTGTATGATGAATGATTATAAACCCAAGCACCTTTAGAAAAAGGCATTCCTTTAAAAATATATATATATATATATATATATATATATATATTTGGAAGCCAAGTGTGGTGATTTGTACCTGTAATCCCAAGCACTTGGAAGGTGGAGGCAAGAGGATTAGAAATTTGAAGTCATCCTTGTCTGTATACCAGGTTCAAGGCCAGCCTAGGCTACATGAGATCCTGTCTCAAATATTGGGGTTAGGGGAAGTCATTTCTCCTCCCTTCCTTCTTTTCTAAGTTGGGGACTGGAGATGGGCCTGTTTGCCTAACACAAATTCCTGGGTTCAATTCCCAAGACTACTTTAAAAGAAAAAAAAAAGTGAAAAAACAGTCCATTTTTTTTCAATAGCTGTTGTGGGGGCTGGAGATATGACTCAGTGGTTAAGAGCACTGGCTGCTCTTCCAGAGGACCTGGGTTATTCCCCAGCATCCACACCTGTCTGTAACTCCAGGGGATCTGACACCCTCACACAGACATAAGTAAAAATAAATACATCACTGTTGTGAAGTATTTTGTCAATTGTCAGTGAAGATTTCTTATTTGTTTCTGCTGCAAAGACTTTATTTCAAAAATTTGTGTTGATACTTGTCTGTGAAAATGTTGCTGTTATAATCCCCTAGTAATTTACCATGTGTGGATATTATATTCAAGTGTTGTGTTTATTATAACCACCCCTAGTAAAAATTGATGTTAGAGCCGCGTGGCCGTAGAGGTACTTGCATATGATCCTGGTAGGATCAGGGCTCAAGGCTGCTTTACTACATATCTGGTTTGATGGATTACTTGAAAGCCTGTCTCAGAACTACCTCCCTACCCCCAACACACACACACACACACACACACACACACACACACACACACACACACGGATTGTAGATATGTAGCTATTGGAGAACACCCTAACAAGTATTTTTAGGTTCAGTTTGTCTGTTTATAGAAAATATGCAGTTTTCATGGAGAGTACATTAAACAGGGATCAATTGGGGCGTGTATGTAAGTACTGTCCTCTAGCTTCTGTGAGTTCAGTAGCCTGCTGCTGACTTGTGCTTTGTTCTGCTTTATGTTAAAATACAAAATAATGTCGTCTACAAGTGTACATAGTTTCACCTTCCCCGGACAGTTTGGATAGTTTTATTTTCTTGTTCAATTCCTGTGGCTAGAACTTCTACTACAGTGCTGAGTAGCAGTGGTCATAGTAGCCATTTGGTCTCATTCCTGATTCTAAGTAAAAAAATTTTAAGATTTTATCATTGAAAGTGTTAGCTCTCAATTTTTCATAAATACCATATTTTTGCATTTACATTTTTACACTTGTATCTAGTGTACTTGGCTCATTTGCCCCTGCACCCCTCCCCAGTGGTCCTGCTGTTCTTCACAAATAGTTCCTCTGCTTTCATTTTCATGTCCTTGTTCTGTCCTGTCCTTTTGTATTCAAGGTGTGTGCATGTGTGTATGTGTGTGTGTGTGTGTGTTTTGTGTGTGTGCTCACACACAGGGTGTGCATGTGGGGTCATGGAGCAACTTGAAGGACTTCTTCCACCATATAGCTTCCAGGGGTCAAACTCAAGTTCTTGGACTTGCTAGCAGGTATATACCTACGGAGCCATCTCAGGGGCTTTCAAGATACCCTCTTGCCCAGGTCAGGAGTTCAGTATGGCTGGCCTGGAACTCACTCTGTAGCCCAGACTGGCCTCAAACTCATAAAGATCTGCCTGCCTCTGCCTCCTGAGTGCTGGGATTAAAGGCCTGTGCTACTATTTGCCTTTTTGTTTTGTATTATGTTTTTGTTCATTTTGTGTGCATACACATATACACAGAAGTCACAAAACAACTTGAGAGAGTCAGCTTTCTCTTTCTCTCATGACTTTATGGTTGAACTCAGTTTGTCAGGCTTAATGGCAGGGGTCTTTAAAAAACATTATTACAGCTGGTTTCAAACTGCCTGGTTTT